>NW_020223247.1:1573-56374 GCF_003070985.1 Temnothorax curvispinosus | reverse complement strand
TCCTGGGCCAATTGCGCCACCACGATGTCTGCCTGCGGCTCTGTCTCGGCCGTGCCGTACAGCATGTTTTTGATGTGCACAAGATTCTTGCTCACATCTTCTTGCGCCTGAAAGGGGATGTATTTCATCGTAGAAACCGACCGCGTATCCGCAACAACGTACCTTCTCTACCTTCTTGTCGCCGCGCTCCAACGCGTTTACCGCCTCCTTGAGAGCCTTCACCACCTCCGCCGGACTCTTCTGGGACTTTCCAAACAGAGGCATGTTTTCTTAGAATGTATGCACCTTGTGGAACATATCCAAAAAAAAAAAGAAACAGACGTTCTTTGTTATTACGCTGATAGAGAATATCCTCAAGTATGTTTATATCTGAAAGATGCTATTATGACCATTGTTTGCGTTAAATGTGATAAAAAGTGAGTGTTCTGATAAGCTTGGAAACGGTATGTCCCTACACAGCCAAAATAGAACAGAGCGAGAGATACGTATACGTATACAGAGATGATGGAGATACATGAATGTGAGTTATTCGTATCCTTGCGACCAGTATACACTATGAAAGTCCATCGGAATCGGTTGCATTGTGAAGGACTCGAACAAGGACATCGTGAAGGCTTCGCGAAACGAGAGTATTGGAGTCCTCGGAGCTCTGCACGACGTAGCGAAGGACTCGGTTTTGGGCAGAGGAGTGACTCCTCGTGAAAGGAGCCTCCGTACGTCGTCTACCTTTTAAATCTCTACGAATCACAGGCTTGCCGAATCACTCGCCGAGCACAGAAGCCACGACGCGGGGCGCACCCTCAACGTCATCGGTGTCCGATCGCGGGGTCGGCGAAGAAAGATCGTCCTAGAGATCTAACCTCGAAAGGCGACCGAACGAACGGTCCGTGGAAACGTCCGAGTGTCACCTGACCGGAATGACCGAGCGAAACCGAGAGGCGGAAAGGAGGTCGCCCGCGCGTCGAGCCCCCGGAACTCGACCGAGGATGCGTCGCTCGCGAGAGAATCGCGCCGATTGGCGACGAAAACGACCGTCGAGACGCGAGAGACTCGGTCGCTCGTCGCGCGAAGGCAAGGTTACGAGAGGAGGTTACGAGGTTGCGGATTCTAACCTAAAATCCGACCGCTTACCATGCAACGGGGGTCCGAGCGGTGTTCGCAGCGTCTCGCTCGCGGCTCGGACGTGCGCATACAAACGTGGGTTTTAAAGGATCTCTGCCCCTCTGGCTCGCGGGCAGCGGCGGTGACGAGCGGTGACGGCTGCGTACGGTTAATTCCGTGAAATCCGTGCCTATGTGCGTGTCACATCAGATGATCGGATATCTCCGTCGTGCGCGCACGTACGTACACGGTTGTACACGGTGCCCCTTGCCCGTCGGCGGCGTACGGCGGACCCCCTTTATTCGCGATTTTTCGTTACGTGCGCGGCTTCGATGCCTTTGATGCAGCGGCGCGACGTATCACGCGTACGCACGTATGTACATATGTATACGGGGTGAGTCACGAGATCGCGGAGCGACCCGAGCGACCGCCAACAAGGTGCCTCGCGGAGATCGCCAGGGACTTGGAGCGCGCGCGAGCCTCGTGTCCGCGGCTTGTCGGAGCGGTCGATCGTCCCCCTTTTTTCAATCGTGCATGAGTCGGAGGCGAGCGTCGGCGGTCGACGTAGCCACGGACGTGGTGAGTCGCTCAATCGCTCGACTTATGGCTCACCCTGTAGCGCGCGATACAACGGCCATATACGTGTTTCACGTTTCACGGCGCAGATGTACAGAACCGTACGAACGTAGTCGCCAATCTTCGATGGATGAATCTCGATTCTCGATTGGGGAAAAAGATTACCTAGGTATATCGAGCGTTCGATCATTACTGCAAGAGCGCGTATCTAGTAAAATCGACGAGACGCTATTTGAAAACCGACAATCTTTGTGGAAGTCGCGCTGTTAATTAAAATTTAAACAATTCGTAACATAATATTTAATTAAATATAATTTTATTAAATATTATGAAATTTATTAAATCTTAATATTATATTTATATTAATTTTATGATTTTATTATTATCCTGAAGTTTCGTAAAACATGTATTTACGATTGTTTAAATTTTAACAGTCAAATTCTGTAAGACCGATCGTCTTTAATAATACTTTTTTGGTATTTGTAGAATTTACCATAATATTTATGTCATGAAATTAATTCTATAAAACGTTAATAAAATAAAAATGTATAATATAAACTGATGAAGTAATAATAAAATTTGTTACAAACATTGGCAAGAATTATGCGCGATAATTGTGTCAAGTCTCTGGAATCTCTGGTTGACCATTGCTATAAAACTATAAACGATCGAACGAAAATGTTAGTTTATCACGTATCCAAATGTGATTTTAAAAAAAAAAAAAAACACTTGGAATTACGGATTAAAAAATAAAGTTTGAGACAAAACTTGTAGAAATTGGGGAGACTTGAAAACTTACAAATTAGCCAAAATAACTTTATTCTGTAGAATTATAAAGAACGTTCTTATGATAAGCGTAAACGCGGTATCTACGCCTGACTATACTCGTACACGAGCGTGCATTATATATATCTCTGTTGTATAATACTAAAAACAAGAAGTTGATGAAACTAATAAATGAATAAGAATTACCACAACTACGAAACGACACAGCCAAAAGCGAGCGGTAAAGCGTAATTTTAATTCCCAGAGACTGAAAGAATCACCTGCATTAAGCGATTAGAGAAATCTTTAAATTATTTTATATGTTTGTTAGGAGCGTTTCTCCGATTTTAGTCTCATGTGCGTACAACATCCAAGTGTGATTAAATTAACGCTGTAAATGAGTGTAAAATCATAAGGTCGTCTCTGAAGAATGTTTTCGCATAATGCGCAGTAATGAATTATCAGTGATTGTTCTTCTGACTATCTGACGTCAATAGTTTCTCTATAAGGCTCATCTTTGCAGAAGACAATTTATCTCTCTTATTTTTCTTGATAAAGCGAACTGCCTTATGCTCGTCAATCATTTCACTTTCATCGTGGGAACTCTCGAAACATGCGGGACAGTAGAGATCGCCTGTACAACCCGTGCATCTATATAGATCCAATTTATTCGCATTCCGGAAACACATGACGCACTCATTTTCTTCCTCATCTTCATCTTCATCCTCGTCTCCATCCTCGTCTTTCACGTTTGGAGAAGTCTAGTTTTTTCAACATAAATTTTACATAGAAACTGAATACAATTACTTATTAAATTCAATATATAATTATATATTATTATAATTTATTGCACAGAACGGATAAAAATCTATTTTCAGGGAAAACAAATTCATATTAACTGTAAAATGAAATAGAAACGAAAAGCGCTGAAAGTATGCATTCATCAGTTACAAATACCTACCTCTATTGACGAAGCTTCTGCCATAGTTGAAACTTTGTTAATTAACTCTACATCATCGTTTGTTCTGTCAAAGATCTTGTAAGTGTTAATCTTTTCCTCCAAGCCTTGATCAAAACGCTGTAAGAAACAAGATTGATGGTTATGATTTTATATTTCGAGTTTTACAATTTTAATTCACTTACAGTTTTACCGCCGTCATCCCGTAAGAAGTCGAGTCTCTCAAAATCCTTACAAAGATCGCTAGTGGAAGGTAGTTCTATTTGCGCAAGGTATTCCTGTATCAAATCATCCGCCTTTTCCTGATCCGTTCTAGTATCCACCCGATGTATCTGTAATTAAGATTAATAATCAGTTCATAAGTATCCCATCTACAATAGGTGTTTTAAGCCCTAAGCCTTAAGAAATTGTTCAATCACAGTTGAATTTGAGAAGAATAATTGACTGTGATTGGTCAATTTCTTAGGGCTTAGGGCTTAAAACACCTATTATAGATGGGCACTAATAAAAACCATTGCACGTAACAAAGTTTTAGTCATAATCGTAAGGCCGTAAGAAAATAGATCACGCACAATCGATTATTCTTCGAGCTCAAGAAGAATAAGCGACTGTGCGTGGTCTATTTTCTTACAACCTTACGATCAAGACTAAAACTTTGTTACGTGCAATGGCCTTAAAAATCCATCTAACGCAACTACATTCATACATTCCATTCACATACATCTATGACATTACTTCCACCGGCCTCTGGACTTTGATCCTTCAACAACGCCAGTCTTTGCTTTATCTCCTCGACAGTAGGCAATGGAATGTTCCGTTCCTCGTCTTTCAGCTTTCGTAGCCTGTCCACAATCTGTTGATCAGCCGGCTCTAATCCCACCTTGAGTTTGTCCCAGCGATTCGTATGTTTGTATATCACTATTGGAGGCTTTACCGGATTCTCCAGCAAATTCAGCCTGCAATAAAATATTCAACGTTAAAAAAACATCATATTCTTAGACGTATCTCGAGTGTAACGATCAAACTGCTCGGTGAGTATCCGGCGGAAAATCAATTCGTCTCACTTCATAGTGATGTCAATTGGCGCGAGTGGCTCATCGCTCACGTTAGGCGTAACAGCACCGTCCACGGAATTATCCGTGGGACTCGATTTCTTCATTTTGCTTAGCTTGTTGTGACAACGTCCGCAAACTTTCCTTCTCCCTACATCAGGAATATTGCATTTGTACTTGAGGCATTTTCTACAGCAAGAATAGCCGCAGCCCGGGCAACCGATCTGAGCGAGTAGCAAAAATAAAAATAAATAAACAAGACAAATTCCTCTTCAGCTTTCCACTACGACTGGATTAACCTTTTGAAATTGAACGAAGCATCGGACACTTACGTCTTTCACGAAGAACGAAAATTTCACTTGGCACGTGTTGCAGGACATTCCCTCTCGCAATGACAAGAAAAATTATATAACGGACAACCTATTAAAAATGTTTCAAAACGTGCACCAGAAGATTTTGACCAATTTTGACGGTTCTTCGCCTTACTTTTTTTTTTCTTATATGTCGTAAGCGGTAGGTAACCTCGAACGGTTATCACCAGCAACTCGTTAGGGAATTTTATTTGTCGCCGGGACTGCCACTGGAAACGTTACTGGGCAGCACTGGGCGAGGACGACGAGAACCAAAGGAGGAAGAAGGGAAGGAGGTCGACCTAACCTCCATCGTGACACTCCCCGACTTCTTCCCGAACGTTGGGACGAATTGCGCGCGCGTTTATGCGACGTTTCGTATGCAAAATCATGGTAACGCACAACGTATTTTGACGCCGCGTCGACCTCACATAAATTCGCGATACTCCGTTCGTTCTTGATACACATCGATTTTTTTTCCTCGGGGGGGACAATTTCATTCGCGGTCAGCATCGTCTCGCGCGTATCGTCAGGACTATGGCAGACGTGCATCTGTACGACTCGACAATTTGTCGACTGTGCGCGGCGAGCAACGGCAACGAGCATCTGTTCGTCAGCGAGACGGGCGAGCCGGATCTATCCACGCTCGTGAATCGTTACCTGCCGCTCAAGGTGAGGCGCTGGCGCTTTCAAAACGCCGGTCAAACGGACTGCAACTTGATTTCCTACTACGATTTTTCGTGCGGCTCTCCCATCCCGTGCGGCTACTGCACTGATCAAATGTTCCATCATTTTAATGCGTCGCTTTGATTATTTGTTAGCTTTTTCATCTGAACTTTCGCCCCCCATTCCCTTTCCCTATCTCTCTGTCACTCTCTTTCTTTCTTTTATTCCTTTTACCAGACAAAGCATATGATTATTTTTTATGATAGCTGTTTGTACTCCGAATATTATGTATTGCTTCTCTCCAGATTGCTACTTGAATACATTCAGAGATGAACAGTTTCTTTATTGATACACATCATCTCACAATTTTGCATCTGAACATTGAGAGATTTACAGTACAGGATATGAACTATATTGTACAAATTATATTTGATGTAATGATACGTTTATATAAACTGTAAATCAAATTCAAGATTCACGACGATGGAAAACTACCACGGACAATTTGCCCGGGTTGCAACATCCAGCTGGAGGCGACGGCGCAATTCTTCGAGCTGTTGGTGGCTGGCCAGCGCAAGATACGCGAACTCTGGAAACATCAAGTGGAGAAGCAGCGCAAGGCCGAACGCGGCAAAAAGGAAAATGCGGAGTTCGAAGTGGAAGGAACAGAAATGGATAGCACGGCTCAGTATAATGAAGATGAGCAGTACGAACAGCAAATAATTATTAAGAGTAATGCCATTCTTCCTTTGCATATTCGTCACCTTGTGAAACTGTTATATTTCATGTAACTTTTAATGCTACTTATGATACAGTTATGCCAGATGGATCCATGTATGCGGTGGAGCATGAAATGAGTTTGCAGATGGAAGGCTTGACTAAGCCGAAAAGGAAGCGTGGACGTCCTCCTAAAGTAAATGCGGAGGACGATTCTGTGGTTTGTATAATAATAAATTATTTTGCAACATTTATTATTTTATAACTCTTAATATATGTACATGTTTGTATATATTTTTTATAAGGCGTCAAAAGAGAATCCTGCAGAAGCTGGGAGTCAAGGTGAAGAGGATAAGCAGGAAGAGGAAGAAGAAGTGGATGGCGATGGTAGACGCAGGAGGAAGCGCAAAGTTCCCAAAAGGTACGTTAACGTGAAAACTTGTAGCTTAATGTGGGATCCAGAATATCGGGGGTCAATCACTGCTGTATACAAATAGTCATGCCTCGACAGCATGTACGCGTCGGGCAATCGTCGCGGTTTCGCGATACCGGCGCAGTTGATTGCCGGTCGTCGTAGAGATAAGAAAGAAGTGATATTAGTGATATTAATAAAGAGTATCCTATTTCTATTAAATCGCGCGAATCATTTTCCGTCCCATCCTCGCGCATATCTTTAAAGAAAATCCATGCTACAATAACTTATATAATTGTTAGTAAATTTGCACAGGTACCTAGAAGCAGTGCAGGGAAAAGAATTGGAAAGGATATTCAAGGAGGAAGGTGTGATCGATGAGGAAGACAATAATTCTCAAATATTTGACGGTCCAGCAGATCTGTTAAAATCTTCTAATCAGGAGGATGGTCAAGAAGGTATACATAACGATCAAGATATCAAATAAGAAATTAAAAAAAAAACACGTGCGTGTCATGCATATTTTGCAGAAGTGATAGGACATCTCGAAACGGAAGAGGGTACAGACTTGGGTGAGGTGGTGACTGTAAACCGTGGACGATCGAAATCAAAATTGCGCCGTCGAAAAAATAAGTTCACGTGCCAACTCTGCGGCAGGGGTTTCCTACAACGTAGCAAATATATAGTACACAAGTAATATAATTTTCTATAGATGATTGTACGTTTCCTGTACAAAGATCTTGGATGTGAGAAAATTCTTTTTCCTGCAAATTAGATGTCTCTCGTATTTTAGTTTGTCATTTTTTATTTTATATATGTGAATTGTGCTTATATTTCTAAATTCTCAAAATTTTTTGTTAAAAATCAAGATTTTTTTAGATATATACTAGACACTACAGACGCGCGCTACGCGCGCGCTATTTATCTTTAACATTTCACTATTAACCCTATTATACACAACTGTCAAAATATACAATGACAGCTGCAAATGAAGTAAGCGCAGCAAGAAAACCAATCGGCATCGCGGAAAAGCGGCAACAATAAACTTCACATCTCCTTTTTAGAAAAGGATTCAGTTTTTAAACAATTTTTATATTTTAATACAATACTGCTTAGGAGTTTCCATATGGGTATCAAGCATGAATGCACACAATGCAAGAAGCTGTTTGAAAGTAAAGAGAGTCTGACATTGCATCAAGAAACGACTAAACACAATTCAAATCCCACCGAAGAAAATGTCGAGGTACAGAAGTCACAGAAGTCACATGAGACGCACAACGTAGAGCAGACTACCTCCACAGTGACACCCGAGATAGCGAAAGATTCCAGAAAAGCGATTTATACGTGCGAAAAATGCAACAAGCAATTTGGATTAAAACAAGAATACGAATTGCATATGAGAGTGGTGCATGAGCAGCAGAAATTCACTTGTAACACTTGTAAAAAGAGTTTCACAAATGAATCGGATTTGAAGACGCACATGACAACGCACGGGGTTCGTGTTTCATCATAAGTTATAACGAAATGACAATAATATTAATTTAAAAAAATTGCTGAAAGGATATTGTAAATCTTAAATATTTTTATATGATAATTTTTACGATCCTTTTGATAAAGTTACACATAATATTTCTGGATCTTGTTAAATGTTTGTGTAATATTGCAGAAAACTAAATACAACTACCCTTGCGATATCTGCGGTAAGGTCCTAAACCATCCGAGTTCCGTGTTGTATCACAAGGAAGCCGAACATAACAACGGTCGTCGTTTCGTCTGCAACAAGTGCAACAAAAGCTTCAAGCATAAACAGTTGCTCCAGCGACATCAGCTGGTGCACTCGGATAATCGGCCGCACGTTTGTAAATCCTGTAACGCCAGTTTCAAGACGAAAGCAAATCTGATTAATCATCAGTCCACCCACACTGGTCAGAAAAAATATAACTGTGAACTTTGCAAGCAACAATTTGCGCACAAGACTAGTCTCACTTTGCATTACAGGTAACGCATCATCACATTAACAGGAACACATCACTTATTTTTAATGTACAGACATTCTAAGGTATTGAGAAAGGAAATATAGATAATGCATTCTTAAGTTTTCCGGAACTTATAAATAAAAGTGTGTGTTTAACTTTTTTAATTTGAATTTCTGAATTAAGATTTAATTAGCTATTGGCGTAAGATGAATATAATATCTTGAAAATTGTATGGCTCTGTTTCAGATGGCACAGTGGTCAAAAGCCATTCAAATGCAAGGAGTGCGGCAAGAGCTTCTCGCAGAATGGCAATTTGCAAGAGCATATACGCATTCACACTGGTGAAAAGCCATACAGTTGCGATTTCTGCGGCCGGAAGTTCACCACGTCGTCACAGTTCAAGCTACATGTAAAACGGCATACCGGCGAGCGGCCGTGGAAATGCGAGTTTTGCGCGAAGACCTTCTTGCACAAAGATACATGGAAATGTCACGTGCGCCGGCATAAGGGGGAACGTCCGTTTCAATGCAGTACATGCAAACGTAGCTTTACGGAACAGTGGGCGCTGAAGAAACATATTCGTTTGCACACTGGTAACTAAAATGATGAATTGTGTCCCAGATTTAAAAATGAAAGAATGTAATAAACATAAAAATGTGGACGGGTGCTTTCGTTTTTTGTATTATTTTAATTTCCGTGTAATAAAGTATTAATGATTTCACATTTTGTAGGTGAGAAGCCTTATTCCTGCGATGTGTGTAACAAAGCTTTCGCCGATTGTTCAAATTTGACAAAGCACAAAAAGGTACTTCAGTGATTCAAATTCACTCTTTAAATTTTTCGTTACTAATCAGTAATAACTATCAATTTTAATTTCTGCAGGTGCACAGGGAGGATAAGGTGCCACCTACAAACAAGTCGGAAGGATCTCCGATCGGACAAGTGTGGCAGATTCTGCCGAATTCAGTTCGGCAGGTTGACGAACGGACGTTCAGTAATCAAATAATAGCCACTGACGAGACATCTAATGATGGGATTCAACAGATTATTTATGTATCTTATCAGGACCCTAGCGATTCTAATGAGCGAACATTCCATATGAGTATGCGAGCAATTATTAATAAACTTGCTAATCATATATAATTAATTGTCAACTTATTATTGGATTAATTGATGAATTATTATTTTGATTATGGAAATTTAGTCGACGCCAACAAGAACAAAGACGAAATAGTGGCGAGTGTGAATTCCTTGTCGCGTTTGGATATGGAGAACAATGAAGTCATTGGCGATAGAATTATGAGTAATGCAGCCAGCAGCAATGACGACCAGTCAGAGATCGAATTGACGGAACCAGATTTGCAGTTGCAGGTAAGAAAGATGGACCCTATTATTTTTATTACTTCTTCGTCTGCAATGGTGCTACAGCCCAAGTCGCACCTTGGCCTAATTTAACAATTTTCTTCTATTCAGCCAAGTTCTAATCGAATACCTATATATCTTGTTATCAACTTCGAAGATTGAATAGCTATGATTAGAATCTTCTTAAATGACATAACTGTTCTTTATAATTAAAATTTTTCTTCCATGATATCTGTTTTAGATCACAGATGAACACGGAAATCCGATTCCGTTAACCATTCAAGAGGCTCGACAGCTTTTGTCGCAGGGTCATTTTGTCAGCCAGTTTAACGACAACCAAATTATGAGACTTCATCCTGGAATGTTCGCGACACAACAACTCCAAGCCTTGAATATTCACGTCGACGAAGACACTATGGAGGAAACTGGAATCATAGTGCGTCCGAATACACACAAGAATATCGAAGCATTGTCGGCAATTCAAGCTGACGCAGACGCAATTGTTCAAGCGCTTGAGGTAATTTCCAGTTTAATGCCAATAATAACAGAATTTCAATAGAATCTTTTTTTTGCGTATCTTTTATTTTTTAAATATACAATAAGCTTTCTATAAATTTTATCAATTCTTTGTTTTATCTTCACAAATTCCCCAAATTGCAGATTCTTTACCTCTTTATTTTTAGTATCATATGTTTGTATATTTTTGTATATTTTTTTCTTATACATATGTGTACATTGATAATTAAAATTATATTATATAGCTATATTTGATGATGTTAATAAAATACTTTAACACTACTTTTTATAGGACGAGGATACCGACGCCACGACAGTCGCGACCATCAATCAGCTAGGAAATATCGAGCAGACTGAATTCGTGAATGGTGAACAAACAATTGAATTCGTGACTCAGGATGGACAGAAACTTCGTGTCCTAACATCGCAGCTCGCTTCAGAGTACGTGACTATTGCATAATAAAAGAAAAATTAAAGATTATGCAAAAAACTTCAAAAGATTGTTTGACATCTTCGTTAAATTTCAAAGATTGTGACGCATTTAAATATATCTTGCTACTCATAATGTTTCTAAAATATTGCGATATAGTTTGGTTGAAATTTTGACGGAGTTACCGCAACTAGCACATTTTTTAAAATTGTTACAAGATCGAAGGTTGCTTGAAGAATCCTTACCACTCTAATTATAAATGAGATTAAGACCTGGTCTTCAGAGTGTAGTAAGTCTTTAGCCTTTTGTTCTAAGCTATGACTTTTTTAGCAAAAAGCGTCTTTAGCGTTACTTTAAACCGTGATTTGTTCTTCTGGGCCAGATCAATGTTATAAAGTTTAGAGCTTAAAGCAAATTAACGTCATAGCTTAGAACTTATTGTTAGAACAAAAGGTCACAAGTTTTCTACATCTACTGTAAATCCGGATTAAGGGTTACAGATCAAAAACGATGTACGTGGGATCATAATTGATCGTTATCATAACTGTTAATTATTCAGTAATAATCTAATAATTGATTTCTTATAGTAATAATATATAGTATATAATAATACAAGAGCTATTGTTATAAGAAATTAATATCCTTACATGTGTATAAATTCATGTGTTAGAGCATTTATGGCCCCATGTATACTTAATGTTCATCGGCGCGTGCATGGGAAATATGTATAGCTCTTTTCATTCAGTTGATTCTTATCATTCTTTTGCAAACAACACAAAACTGACCATTTTTTAGCTCCGTCGTTGTAGTAAATGAGCGATACATATTTCCCGTGAATGCCATTGATATGTTTATAAATTTGTGGGTAAATTAATTTACCTTGTGTGTACATATATAGTTTGATACATCTCAAATAGATAATGTGTACTCGGTCAATATAAACAATGACAGTTTATTATATAACGAGCAACGTTGTATATATAACATTATTATACACATTAGACGTAATAAAAAAGAGGAAGAGCATTTGAATTTGTATGAAAAGGATGCTCCTTCTTCGTTTAATAATTAAGCCTCGTAATAAATCTCACAATTAGCCGTTTTCGACAGTTTATATAATAGAATAGAATATTATTTCATTATAGCGTTCTTATTATGAAATAAAAATCCCAATATTATTATAACCCGTTTAATTACGTGATATCATCGACGAGATACTATTAAAAATCATCTCCCGAGCAAATTATCGTAGTTATCATTAATTAGAGAGGCCCAGGAATAATTGAAGAATAATGATATCATCAACTATAAATGTCTATAAATAATTAACTTTTAAATTCGTGCAATAATTCATGACTTCTTGTTGCATAATTAGGATGGCAATAATAAAACGGCAGTTTCAAATTAAAATTGAATATTATTGGGCTCTCTATATCTACATATATGTTTACAAAATATCATGAGAGAAATAACAATATAATAATAATAACAATATAATAATAAATTATAAGATTAAGTATTATATTATGAGCTAATCTAAATTTTAGCAATCACGCGAACCTCCATTAATTATAATGGAATCTACATTAGATAGAAGTGGACATTAGCGCGCCGAGAAATTGAAATGTAAAAGGATTGCCGCGCTTTCAAACACGTGATTTTGTTGACCGTTTGGTACGCGCGGATCGCACAGCTCGCTTCGTCGCTTCGCACAGACCAGCTGACCGCGCGCCGGTCTTTAATAATATTTCGTCAGTGGTATGGCGGGCTGATTGCGGTGCTGGGGGGCAAGTGGGGCATGGAACAGGCGCGTCTGGAATCGTCCCCCTGGCCGGCGTGCTTGGCCGCTCGTGAGAACCGTTTACCGTGCGGTGTCCCTCATGTCCCGCTCTTGATCGAGGACATTCCTCGATACGCGTCCTCGCCCGATTACAGGGAGAATTGCGTGAAGAGCGTGCAAACGATCGGCGAGATCGTGCCCGGCACCGGGCGAATCGCGCGTTTACGGAGCATCTCGTCGGACCGCGAGGCGAGTGTCACCCTCAACCTGGAGGGACTTCCCGTGGACGGTCTCTACCTCAACGACGGCAAGGGAAAGTGTCTGTTTATATGGGTAAAGCGATTCGCTTCTAGAAGGCCTGTCTCGTCAACGAAATACTCCGATGTTTCCTAACCCCCTTGGGGGGTTAATTTTCCTTAACGTTACAGCGTGGCTATGTATAATAACAATTTAGCCCGTATCAGACTGCATATTGATGATGGAGGATTGCGAATCGGAGATTAGAATTCCAGCGGTCGGAACGAAACGGATTCCTGGTGAACAAATTTTTTATATTTTTTTCTCAGAAATTTTCTGAGAATTTTTCATATTTTTGATTTATGAAAAATTCTGAGAAAAAAACATGTCAAATTTCTCAGATACTTTCAGAAATAGTTGGATAAGGATTTTGGGAATGTTTCAGCATTTGCGTGGAATTTCTACAAAGATGTATTAAGAAAATCTGAAAAATGTCCCAATTCATATGAAAGATCTGAGAAAATCTTAAAATTTTTATAGAAATAATAATATGAAAAATTCTGAGATATTTTTCCACCAGGGATTGAATTAAAATTTGCAATCTTTAATCTCTAATGTGTAGTCTGGTATGGGCTTTAGGTTTGTTTTTTTATTGCTGCATTGCACTGTAGAACTTGCCTTCTTCCTCATCAAATTTCAAATATATACCTATTTTCACTTTAAATACGGAAAGTTTGTGTTAATTTAGTTATAAACAAATAGACCTCTAGTATAAAATACACTGTACATGTACAGGATATAGCTTGCAATCGAAAAAGAAGTGATTTTTCACCTTATTGATGAATAACTTAACTGTTATATTTTTGTTTATGTTATTATTTACAAACGTTAATATTTAAAAATGTTAAAAGTGACCGTTTTTTTTTAAATAATATAAGTTTATGCCTGTAGCAATAAAATGGCTTGGTATTCTGCCTGATTTAGTTGTCTCATGATCTTATACTTTTGCAGGAAAGATCTCGTATTTTTAAAGTTTTTGGAATGCTGGAACAGAGGGAAAATGACATCGTACTGATAGCTCATAAATTGCTGAAAGTCGAAGACGTACGCGGCAGTTTAAATACATTATCATTGTTATCTACAGCAGCTCGTCCTATGTATTACCAGTAAGATTTCATAAAAGCTACAATTTCAGCGAAGAAAGTTATACTTCTTATAAAGATGTTTATACAGAAATTTATCCAAGTATAAGTCCGTTAGAGTAGAGAGCAGAGTAATGATTGAGATTCAGTATTCGACGTATAAAGCACTTTGGGATACGCAGTGTTAATAAACTGTGACTTTTTGCAGGTATAAAGAGTTGAAATAAAGCGAGAGCGAAGCGTTTGGATGAATCTTTCATCTCCCCGCGCATATATTTCGATATTGGATGTTGAGAGCCAGTTTCGTCACTGCAATAAGAGCATTTTCTAATCGAAACATGAGTATTTTTACGCAATGTTTGAATCCTCTCACTGGCGTTGCCTCGTGGGAGGAAAAAGATCAATATTACGATTATCATCAAGAAGTAGCTAGATCCGCTTTTGCAGACATGCTGCATGACCATGAACGAGTCAGTATCTTATATTATCGGCATATTTTTTATTTAATAATAATTTTTTAACCAACGGAATAAAAATTATTCACATTTTGTTCACTAGAATGAGAAGTATTACATTGCCCTCAAAGCTGCTATTGAGAAAAAGCACCAGGCTGGTGAAGAGGCTAACGTTCTTGACATAGGCACTGGGACAGGCTTGCTGTCGATGATGGCTGCCAAATGCGGAGCAGACACTATAACGGCATGCGAGGTAAGGGAAGAGAATCTCGAAACCTTTTTTCAAAGTTCTGCTTACGCAGGGAGATCTTGTTTTTAGGCATTCAAACCAATGGCGAATTGCGCCGCACAAATAATAAAGGAGAACGGCTTCGAGGATAGAATTAAGTTGATCCGTAAGCGTTCTACGAAGATGATAGTGGGCGAAGGTGGTGACATGCCAAAACGCGCGAATATTCTAGTCACTGAAGTATTCGACACCGAGTTGATTGGTGAAGGAGCACTATCAACGTTTCGCCACGCACACGAAGTTCTTCTCGAGGTAACGCCAAACTTACACATGTGATCCTGCTCGTTCAAAGATATGCTTACGCTTTGCTTTTTTACATTAGGAAGACAGCATAGTCGTGCCGCACAGAGGAACAGTATGGGCGCAAGTAGTTGAGAGCACCAAAGTCTGTGCTTGGAATCGAGTAAAGCCTATTAAGAACGGAGAAATGTTGGTTGACGCTCCACCGACCATCCAAGCGTGCTCTGGTGCTGCAGCTGTGCACGACATGCAACTGTCACGTCTTCCTCGCGATGCTTTTGTACCTTTGCTGCCAGCACAGCCTATTTTCAGGTAATGATCTTTCATTTCTCTAAAGAGAGAATATTTAAAACAGGAATCTTTATTGAATCGACGCAAATGGCGAGTAACAGTGACGCAGAGAATATTAAATAATAAACGTATTTATAGAAATAAAAATCCAAGAATGGATTTATTATTTCTATTTTTAAAGCTATTTTTCTTTTATTCATTTTTAACAATCAATCAATTAGTCAATATTGGCTTTTTGGGGGTATGCATGTATATGCCCACCTATCTTTGGTAGATATACGCGCGGCCACCACAGCTTCATAACTCTAGGTAAATCTTGGTCCAATCTGAAGATTTCTTTTGGTCTTTCTCTTTGAACATTCGCAACAATAATGTTTCACAATGATTATCAGCCGCACGTACATCCTAACTAGGAAAGCCAGAGAGATTTCTGTGGCTGCGGTCCGATTCACGCTCATAATGCTGAAAGCATTGCTGTATCTTCGTTTCATATTCGATGTGCAACGAAGACAGTATGATGCTTACAGTGCTGTGAGCTTGAATCGGACCGCAGCCTTTCAGAGCCTTCTAATCTTTAGCTTATTCAAATTGCTAATTTGAAAATCTGTATAATTAATAATGATAATTATTAATAATAATTTTTAAATAAATTGATATTTGAAAATGCACTTTAGGTTTGACTGGTCCGGCAAGAAGCCTTTATTGAACAACGAAAAAGTATCATTATTAACACAACCGATAGCAAGCGGGACCGCACATGCAATTTTTATGTGGTGGGACTTGAACATGGATACAGATAATCAGGTAAACGTCTATATTATTTTTCTAATCATCTTTATGAATTTTCATACCACGTATCATTTTCAGGTATTACTGAGTTGTGCACCTGTATGGGAACATCCAGACGTACCTGATGACATGAAGAAAGATGCCACGTCTTTGAAAAAGATGACGGATACAATACCTTGGCGGGATCACTGGATGCAAGCTGTCTATTACCTTCCAGAAGAAGTACCTATCACATATGGCGTTGAGGTCAATGTTATCGGTTATCACGATGAATATTCTTTCTGGTTTAAATTACTGAATGGACCTCTGTAAGTCTCTTTTTGTAATATTTTACTTAATCACCCTGCACATTTTATATAATTTATACAGTTTTATTATTTTTTTATAATTATAAAAAAATCCTGAATTATTATTAATTAATTTTTTTAAAAATAACAATTTTAATTATGCTTTAACAAGCCATTTTTAATGCTTGCTAAAGTATAATTAAAATTGTTCCTTTTGTTTAATGTAAATTAAGTAAAAAGGAAAATCTCTTTCACAGAAATGAGATTCCAGATTGTCAGAGACCTGAGTGCAATTGCTGGGCGCATATTGCATACTCACGGACGCGTATTGGTCAATTAAACGACACAGTTCGTAATCAGAGATACCTACAGGCTTTGCGGAGGAAGATCACTCCGAACAGCGTTTGTCTATGCGTCTCGGATGGTTGTCTGTTGGCTCTCGCGATTGCAAGGTTGGGCGCAAAGGTGTTCCTATTGGAGCAGAATTTCCTATCGCGTAGAACCATGGAGATGTTTGTGCAGACAAACGGGCTCTCCGATCGAGTAAAGATCGTCGAGTCGGTCGATGGTCTGCCGGAGGCAAGCGAAATTGATTTCATTTTTGGCGAGCCATATTTCCTGAGCTCCATTGTACCTTGGGAGAATCTACGATTCTGGTATCTCGCCTCCAGATATCCGTCGAGTATTGCGAGACTGCCGGTCGCGGCGACGATCAAGGCCGCTGCTGTCGAGTTCAAGGATCTGCAGAAAATACGTGCTCCTCTTGGCGCTTGCGAGGGTTTTGATCTCTCCTCTTTCGACAGACTTATTCAAGTTGGTTCTGTTTTAGTAGCTTTATTCTTCTTTTATATCATTTGAAATACTAAAGGGAAATTGTATTCTATTTTCAGGCGTCTAGCGAGAAAAGTGACAACCCCGTAGAAGCGCAACCACTTTGGGAGTATCCTTGCAAGGCGTTATCTTCGTCCTTTGATATCATAAAGCTTGATTTAACACGGAACGTAAATTTTGACGAACGCAAGAGGATAACGGGAGAGATTCCGATTTTAGAGTAAGTGTCTGTTATTGAGCGCTAAGTAAATACTAAGTTTACAGAGGGAAATGATGTTTAAGCGTCAGAGAAAATAGATTTTAATTTTTTTAATATTATAATAACAATATCCATGTTTTTCATTTTATAGCAGTGGCTGCTGCAATGGCGTCACTATATGGGTGGACTGGCAATTGGACTCGGATCTGTCAATATCTTGTGGCCCAATTGAGGAGATAGTACCTGGCGAGCGTATATCTTGGGATCCATACACGAGACAAGGCGTACATCTATTTCGTAAAGTATTCAATGTTACGAAAGGAAGCACACTTTCGTGGTCGTTCACCTTTGTGCCACAAAGTGGCGAAGTAGAATTTGAATTTGATGTATTGACGAATGATTAATTGTATTAATAAATGTTTGTGTTTGTTCAATATTTGTAAAATATTAAAATGTTTTAATGTTGATTTCTTATTATATTAAAGAGTATCTCAAACATGAAACAAAATTATGAAAATAAAATTTTACGATACAAAGAATGATATCAAGATAATAGAAATACAGGTTTTAAGGGTTCTTTTTACTCCAGAGATTCAAATAGCAAAAAGGGATCAAGTAAACTGGAATTATTTGAAGAAACCGAAAGCACCCCAAGAGACGAGCGTGGCCTAGTAGACAGCGCACTGGTCTATTAAGCCAAAGATCCCGGGTTCGATTCCCGGTAGAGCTAGAAAATTTTATTCGCTCGTTCTCCTCTCGGAAGGCAATGGCAAACCACCGAGAGTATGTCTTGCCACGAAAACTTCTCCAAAAAATTGCCGTTCGAAATCGGCGTTAAACTGTAGGTTCCATATACAATGTGTATAATCCACGTGCGCAACACATGTATATGAAGAGAAGTCACCACGCTCCGGACACGAGTAATAGGACAAAAGATGTTCTTTTCTGTTTGAATCTTATCCATTTTAAATTGCCAATATTTTTGCCGGGTGAACGATTTTGAAATAGTAGATTAGCTGTAAGTATCTGGTAGTGCACAAATTTTACTTAAAAATAAAAAAACTTATAAAACTTGATCACGTTTTTCTCAAAACATTTTCAAAGTTAATATGTTGGATATTTTGAAAATTAGTCAAATGATCTACTTATTGAAAGAAAATAGTAATTCCTAGCTAGCCCGGGTATCGAGAAGGATAAGTTGTTTATAACATTTTACTTTATTTTTTTAATAAAATTAAGTTTAATATTCCAAATATATTTCATTGGATAAATAGTATTTTTCTTACATTTTTTACAATTTTATGAGAAATGACACGTCATATTATCAAACCGTTTTCTTCCAAACATGGAAATTAATATTTACAAGATATATTATAAATCTTCACAAAGATCCGCTGTTATTTTTAAAAATCCTAAAATAATTTTTTCGAGCCGCTAGAATAGAGTATCTTAGGCTTATTTTATAAATTGTAAATAGAAATTTATTGAAACTTTCATGTGCTAACTTTACGCAGTATTTCTTTTCCATATCAACGCTCTTTATATGAAGTTCATGAAAGATATTTATTTTATATATTTATCTAATTTTCAAATATATATCTCGATGAACTTTCAGTACGTCTTAATATTATGAGGTACTATCCGGTAATATACGTAATTGTTTAGCGAGTCTTTTGCCAATTAACTTTGGATAAGCTTTCTGTTTGATAAGAAACTCCTTGCTCTGGTGTGTTACCGCACCATTTTCTAATTGAAACCTAAAAGAAGGAAGAGTTTCACACTTCTTGCATATATGATGTAATTTTTAGATGTATTGATTTTAATTGACTACTATATTTTTTTCGTTTCTTCTTCAATTACACAAAATTATAGTTTATTCGAAGAACTTTATCTAAATAATGGCTTTAATAACTTGGGGGGGAAGGGGGGAACTTATGTACTTGCCTACATAAATAATGTAGTGGACCCAGCATCTTCTCTCTCAGTTCGGGATCCCCTTCTAGAATCGAGAGCGCACTCGCGCCTGTCTCCAGCGTCGAGAGACAACCCTCCGTCGGCTGTGTCCTGATCACGTATTCACTAGTGGGTACACCGATCAGCTTGCAAGCTCGTAGAAAATACAGAGCTGGGCTCGAGTGATATATCGCCTGCACATGATAACAATAAACATTGAAAAATCTGGTAATCTATCGTATTGTCTTATTACAATATAATATTATCTTTCGGCACAAAGATAATTATCTTTTGGCACATTGTATCACTTCTAAAAGTCTAAATTAGTAATTATATATACTATTAACGCGAGAATTTTATGGATGTCACCGTATAATAACAATTTACTTTCGCTTGCGGCCACGTTCCATCCAGCAGAACCAAGTTGTATGCCTTTTGCTCATTGATCCCAACTGGATCCAGCGTATCCAACGCAACAGCGCCAGGTGATGGATATAGCAAAATAGTATTCTTGTCATTTAATATCTCCGCCAGGCCTTCGTGCTTAGGCAACGGAAACTTTTTTCCCCTTTAAAGAAATGGGAAACAGGATTGACTTCGTTAATATCTTATTCAATTTAGACCACGGACGGTGATCAAGCTGAAATAATTGCGCCTCGTTCACCTGAAAATTAGGCACTTTCCCGATTCTAATGCCAATGCGAGCATCGGCACGGTGCGCAGACAGCGCTTTGCCTCTGCCGGATGCTGCAAAATTATTATCCTCGACGCTGGATTGAGACGCTGCTTCGGCAAACCCGGACACCAGCATACTTGTACAGGTCTCCTACAAAAGCATACGTGTGATTAGATTTGACAAATTCTCGTACAGATCTTATAGGTCTGTTGTTTTCAGCTGAACTTCTCGCACCGTTCACCTTTCTTCTCTCCAAAGTGGAAAGAAAAAGAGGAAAGATGAACGGTGCGAGGAATTCAGATAAGAAGAATAGGTCGTTCAGAATCTCTTGACACTTGCCTGCATTGTTGACACTTGTCTCTCGTGTCGGGGGGATCGGCAGGGATTCTTGCTAGTTCTCTCCACACGTTATCCTCGCTCGTCATGACAAAAGCGATTCATGAAAAATCAAGATTATTCAACAATCTCCTGTAACCAACGACGGCGTTTGTCAATCCACGCGATCGGAGCAGTGCAAGTGTCAAGTTTCGCGATTACCGTACATCGGTGTCGCAACACTCATGGCGATAAAACCGAGTGAATCACGTCGAATCGAATTGAATATAGAGTACATATGTGAAAAAGGAGATTTACAGTCGGAAAATTAACGACGGTGCGTATAGTAAAATAAGAAATGAACGAGAAGAGTCAAGACGTGCGAAAAGAGAGGTTAGGTTAGGTTAGAGGTTAGGAGGGAGCGTTTCGTTCGGACCACGTTGCGATTGACGCCAGTCACTCAGCTGACTCAGCCCTCAGCCCCCTCGTGCCTGGAGTTTTTCCACTGGACCAGCCAATCAGATATTTTCTTATTTTATTTTGGGGCATAAGAGAATCATTTAAATCCATTTAAATCTACCGGGTAAGCTGCCGGTATCGCTTCAATTCTACCAGGGCGCGCTCGAAATTGTATTAAATAACGTCGGAGACTGTCCGTCTTGCGTCTGACGTGAAGTGTGGCGGTGTGATGGTCTGACTTCTCTCCGAACTTTACTCCGAAGTGTTCTGAGTTTTGAGCGCTGCTCCAGTCTCACCGTTCGGTCCAGCGACATTCTCACGACACATCCAATCGCCGTACGTTAATTATCGCAATTGCGGCAAGTTGCGACGCATCTCCTGGACGAGGCTCATCTGCCCCTTGCGGGTTTCCCTTTGCGTCAATTATCAATCAACCGCGGGAATCGGTGCGGTGTCACCGATCGGCCGTTCCGCGGTTAGAATTCGGAGCAGCGAAAATTCGTCTCAACGGTATCCCGACGGTGTAGCGAAACGTTGTCGTACTTACCGCGAACGACAAGCGTTTTATTTAAGATCAATGGAGTTCGCGACAAGATTTCCGGCGATTCTCGTCGTTTGACGTGCCGCGAATCTCTGCGCACCGCCGCCGATTCGTTCGCGACGGGGACGGGGAGAAGAAAAAACAATAGACCGCCTGGGTTTTTGCGTTTCGGACTCTGCGTTTTGCGTCGATTGGATTAGCGTGGAATATCGCGCCTCTTTTGGGCGACAAACTCGCACGGTTGGCCCTTTAACGAGATCAACGAAACGGGTCTGCGCGATCGGTGTGGGTGGGTTATTTAGAGGACGGGGAATTCGGAAGTGACATTCCTTTCGCGGCACGCAGAGCGACGTGACACGAATGCCGCGTCGCATCGTTTCGGATTCGATCATCCCGTTGGAGCATTTGATCTATACCGCGCGTTTAAATGTCCTTCTCGCGATATCTCTCAGGAGAGGGATAGGTGTCCGACGTTTATGTATTTTTAATTCAATTCGCCGCCTTGTGTCCATTTCTACCAATGTAGATTTAACTTTAATTACGGTTTAACTTACTTTTCATCTTTTTCCTTGTGTCCATTTCTACCAATGTAGATTTAACTTTAATCACATTGACTTACTTTTCATCTTTTTCTAGTTCTTAGAATTAGATAAAGATAAAAGGTAAGTTAAGCCAAGATGTTAATCTGCATTGGTAGAAATGGATTATTAGTGACCTGGGCTTTCTCCAAATTGCAGATGGCAGCGAACGCGCTCGAGGAGAAAATTAACAAGATAAGGCAACAGAATGAGGAAATCAGAAGGAGGCACGAGGTAAGAGTCTCCGTGATTAGACGGATAATTGTCCTATACGTGAGAAAATATCCGAGCTTTATTGTCCAGGAAGTGGAGGAGGATAAGAAAAATGCAGCCAAACTGAATGCGCTGGTGCAAATGGTGCCGTCTACAGATTGGCCGGAGAGGAAGGAGCCGCCAGAATTTTCTAATTCACCTAGAACGAGTAACAAGGCAAAACCTGCCAAGGAACACCACGAGCATTCTCAGCAATATCAGCCCGCGAGTGGCGAAGGACGGAAAGGTCATATGTTTGCTCAGGTGCGCAAAGAAATTATATTAAAAGGATTTTGATTTGGCAATCTTTTAATAAAATCCTTCCCGTTTGGAAGCTCAGGCCTGTTTAAACTTTGATTTTCAATAAACTGAAAATTCTCATTGATGCTTTCTTTTCTTAGGGACAGGGGCCTCCACCTGATCCCAAGTATAACTTCCTTGCTGATGCCGAGAGAGAGGAAAGCGAAAGAGGAGAGAGCACGAAGGACATTTCAAATAGGGGGCAAAAATATTCACGGGGCATGTTCAGGAGGAGGCCTGGTGGGAAGGATGGGATGCAAAGAGTACGTAAAGCTTAAAACAAAGTGTTCTTAAGTAAACCTAGACGCATTTTCGTTTTTTGATATGATCTACTTCTTGAAAAGGATTATAGAACGAATAGAGGGTCACACAGGGATGAACATCAGCCGGATTATGAAGCTTGGAGAGCTGAAAGAAATCGTATTGACGAGGATCGCATTAGCAGACAGAGAACTGCGGAGGGTAATTGGCGTAGAGAATGGGACAACGACAAGGTGAGAGCGCTGCGTAAAAAGGAACCGTGCGTCGCCACCGTGACTGTGTAAATACGATGGATTACGTATAGATATAATTGCAGGCACACGTCGTGGACGAAGTGGCGAGATCTGAGGCTAAATTAGGGGATTATGTAAAAAAGGACTATAAAGACTTTGATAGAAGATACCACGTTAATGGTGAGAACCAATAGACGCTTATTATACAAGCAGTAATACAAATCGCGGGATTTTAGATTATGCTTTTGTTTGTTGGATATACATATGTGCATACAATTGCTTTCTGCAGGAAATGATTATGCAAGCCATAATCGCGGCGGTCATCGTTCCTATCGGGGAAATTCGAGACATTTTCATAATAATTATGAAAATTCTTCCAACGTGTATCATCAAGATGGGCATGTTAAAAATCCTTCCGGTCCCGAAAAGAGAACTGTCGTCGCTACCGACAAAAGTATAAAAGTTACGCTGAATCAAGGAAATATGACAAAAGGCCCAGTCATGAGTGTCAAAGGTACATTTTAAAAGTGACAATATAATATGTTCCCGAATGTAAAAGGTATTTGAAATAATTTTTTAATGTTATCGTTGCAGTAAATTCGCCAAGTATCGCTGGAACAGGACGAGTCGGGCCGCGACAAAGGAGTCGCATAACGTACAGCAGTCATTCAGACGTTGAAGTAACTTCCCCCGATACTGAGTCCTTTTCACGTCCAAAGTCGTTTGAGGACAGAACTAAAGGTGTCTATCATGAAAATCTACACAAGTCCCCTAATTCGCGAAAGTCGCAGCTTCCACCGAAAAAAAAGGACTTCAGCAATAAGTCTCCTTACTTTCGTAAGAAAGAGATTAGAAAGGAAGACGAAAGCCTGCAGAAGTATCAGGAAACGGAATCACCGCGAAAAGAACATGAGGAGTCGCAAACGTCTTATCAGTCTGAACTTGAAAAACCTGAGGAGACCACTACGGAGTCACTGGAAGATGATAAGATTGTGACGACTGCGAACGAGAAAGAAAGCAATATAATTTCTTCTGGAGAATCTGATGTGAATAATGTAGAAATAGAAAATAAGGATAATCAGAATGACAACTTGAATTCACATATAAATGAAAAGAGCGAGGTACATGCAGAAGGTGAGCAGCTTGTTTTGCAGAATTTAGATTTACCCGCGTCTAAGATCGATACAGAGATTGAAACGTGTGAAGAAAATGGAAAGCTGGAAGACAAATTGGATGAGTCGCCAAATTTTCAAGCGATTGTGACATTCGAGCGCGAAACTACTGAAACAAATTTAACTACATCATCAGTAATAGATGATGATAAAAATGAGACTAAATATGTGGAACACTCGTCATGTGGTGCTAATAAAGATACCAAGGAAACTGTACTGGAAAATGAACACCATAATTCAGAGCAAACTAAAGAAATCTTAAGCGATAACTGTGATAATAAACAAACTAACGATATGAGTGAGCAAGAAAACGATGTTGAGCACGACACGAAAAGCTCTCCAGAAGAAAAAGAAGTAAACAGTGTTACGATTCCATCTTCAATCGATGTATATTGTATAGCAGAACAAAGTGATAAACTGAGAAGCGAGGATGAAGCCTTAAAAGAAGAAGAAAATTTGGCCATAGAAGATGAAACTGCTATTACAGACGAAAAGATTAACACTGACGATAAACGAGATTCAACAAAATGTATTAATAAAACTCAAGAACGCACAGATAATAATGAGAGAGAGATTGACGTTGCAAATAGCATTGTAGTTGATAAGATAGAATCTCTAAGAGAGGATTTACACGTAGAAGAAGAAAAGGTAGCTTTGAGTGACCAAAAATGAAAAAAATAACAGAGGGAAGTGTGAAGTAAAAATGTATGAAGTGTTATGATGTAACTGTAAGTTACCGATAGACAACGTCTGATAGAAGACAAAGCTTTTATAAATATTTGTTGAAATGCGTGATATATATTTCAAAAGTTAATTTTTATGGCAATATACGAGTTGAGAAAATCAAGTTATTCGAATAGTTCCCAACGAATTCTTATTTTTGGAACAAGCATTCGAGAATGTTACGTGGATGACTGCAAGTTTGCCGAGTGATAATATATTGTATGTAATTATATTTTTTTGTTTCAGAATTTTATATATATACATATATATAAATACTCTGTTATATATGTTTAATTTTATTTCTCTGATTCTCTTAAGATTGCTCTAAATTTCGAGTACTATGTAAATGCTACATATATGCAGTATGCTATATGTAGCACGTGTGTATATATATGTATGTATATATATGTATGCATATATACAGGATGTTCCAGACCTGCAGTGTTACCTGTTAATGGCAGATACCTAAGATTATTTTAAGACAAAAATTTTAATATCAAAATGCCTAATAGTTTTTAAATAAGAAGTTTTCAAAGTTGGCCAATCAAATTTGCACGCTCAGGCATGTCACATTGCGGTATATAATGAAAGTGTTTTAAAGCACATTAATTCTAGAGAAAAGAATAAATGAATTGATGCGCTTGAAAATATCTTCACTACTGTGCAACGTGACATGACTGAACGTGCGAATTTCGGACAACTTGATTGGCCAACGTCTTCTTTGAAGACTTATTTGAAAACTATATTATAGCCTCGGCATTTTGGTATTAGAATTTTCGTCTTGAAATAATCTCATGCATTTATCTCAGGTATCATTAACGGGTGGCACAGCAAATTTGGGACATCTATATATACATACATATAACGTGCACAATTTTAACAGAAACAGCGCTTTTATAACAGAAAAAAAATAGCAAAGTTACTGTGTATGACATCTCCGAATTTTTATATGAAATGTAACCCGAAAGAAAAATTCACTCCTGTTCAAGTGACAATCAAAGAATATTTTAGCACAAGCAATAAAAAAAAACGGGATGTTTCAGATCGAGAACAGCTGTGAAATTAACAAATTCTAACTAGATTTAACAATGATTATACCTAACATTAGAGCAAAAGTAACTTTTACGGATCGACAATGTTATTTGAATTTATTTATATATTATATATATATATCTATCTATTTTTTTATTTATATATTGCATTAATATTTGTTTTTTAATCTTTGTTTCGTTCGTTGCTTGTATGATTCGTTGACATACTATTAGGTAACTCCTGGAGGCTCATGCGACTGAAAATCATATCTGAATTGATCTAGTTGAATTTCATCGAAGGAGTAAAATCATGTAGAATATACGCACATATTCGATTATTAATTTTTTATACTTCATATATCATATTAGAGATAGTAATTAGGCTCGTCGGAAACGACGATAATGCATAAGTGAGAATTTTAGATTTTCTCAAGAGCACTTCTTTTGAACCTAACTCTGTTGTCTAATATATAAACTTTTTATTTTCCTTGTTAGGAAAAGTGACGTTGCCATATCCATAATGTTTGGAATTTCAAGCCTCCGTAATTCTGTTACTTTCAGTCATAGCTTTCAGTCATAGCATTTCTGAGATTATTCTATTGTGAAAAATAGTAATAAAGCATTGTTAATAAATCTAATTACATATATATGTGTTGACTAATGAAATATCCACTCAATTTATCCTTCACTTTTCCTGTTACAAATATATGCATCTGAGTAAGCAAGAGCAATTCAAAACAAAATTTAATTCTGTGTTGAAAACAAATTCTTGCAGGTGTGATTCTGTAAAGAAACAATATGTGTATTATATTATACCGGGTGAAGTAAAATACGCCCGTAAAATTTTGTTAATATATTATCACTCCTCGTACTCATACGGATAATGTATTTCATATTTTTTTTCATAATACGGAGGCCGCTTTACATCATTTTATAACGTTTATAGGTATATTCTGCCTACACAACACACCGATGAGGTTTGCTCTTTGCGAAAACGCCGCGAAATATATGAATATTTCTGCAAAAGAGCTTTGGAAGCCTATACGTGCTTGGTTTCGTCCGCGTCAGAACATCATCTCGAAGTATCTCATCGTGATTAGCATTATCTAGTTGGAACAACTATTTCTCTGGATTTTACAACGGATTTTATGTTGCAGCATTCTATTTTTCTCAGGCCGATAAGAGAGATTCTGGAAGACATTATTGGGAGGCTCTCTCTCTCTCTCGTTTCGCACGATATATCAAAAAGCAAAATTAAATTTTACACGACAAACATTACCGATCTATCGTCGTTCGATAATCACGAAGAGAAGATACCAACGCAATTCTCATTCAACCACTTTTGATCATTATTGTTGATACAATGGAGTAGGATGATCCCTCGTTAACGATCTAAATTGATTTCGTGAACAGCGTGACTTTACTTACATTATGTGTCATTGATATATTCATTGATATGAAACATCAATTATGCATATGACCGTAACTTATGAGTTAACTCTTAACGTCTACAATTCTCAATATAACGCTTAATATCATTCGACAAAGATTCTTTGCTCAATAAATAGTAATACATCATTATCATATAGCGATATTGTTATTATTTTTATCAATATTATCGTTCTGGAAGACATTATTGGAAGACTCGTTTCACGATTATTAACGCGTTTTAGTTAGCCTGCGAATTTCCCGTGTCTGCAGAACGCTCGTGTGGCTTTGAGGAAAGAAAAAAAAGCAAGATCTCAAGGATTTTTAGAAAGAGTATTTTTAAAAGATTTACATATCCAAAAGCTTATCAAAAACCAATTCAATTATTCAAAGAGTCTATAATCTGTGAATCTAAAAATCTATCAAATCAAGCATCCACGCCATTAAACATTAGTTATCTTGAGGATCCATAAATGTCAAGAGTCCAAAATTTTATAAACTCATTTCTGGATCTTGAAAAAAAAATGTAGCACGTTGCTAATTGTCCGTACAGAATAAATTTTTACAAGACGTATCCCGTATATAAAATACTTCTCGAGCCATCGCGGCATTCTGCAGTTTCACGGAACGACTACATTGTCTATACTCCTTAAACTAACGATCTATACGATCTTGGAAGACGTTGGATTATATAACTAATTGTACTCGGTTGTACATAACTGTTCACGCATCGTCTTGCGTCTCGTTTGTTCCGGCGACGGGACGGCGCACGGCGGACTACTTTATTCCAAAAAGTTATTTGGCAGATTCATCATCGGCTAAAAGGCTGTCGCTAACGTAGCATGACAAAGTCGTGCTCGTCCGTCCCGTCGTCGCGATTCACAATTCGACGCGTCGCATAAAAATTATTACACGGGTATGTAACTCCGCAGCGATACAATTATAAAATCCAGAAAACTGTAACAGTAGTCAACTACTAGTTAGGCTGCGCTCTGCTTGCTGCTGCATCGTGGAAGACATCGTTACTTATCGTGCTTTATTGTCACACGTTCAATGCGCGTTTGATCTCTCATTTTATCTAAAGGCTCCCGAAATGCAAATGCATAAATCGGGCATTGGAAGACTTGACGAATGGATAAATTCCTCGCTTTATAGAAACGTCGCGATCCCGGCCGAAACGTGAAACGTACAACGGAATTTTTAACGGCTCTTAAGGAGCCAATAATCTTCCTTCTGAAAAAAGAGAACGCTACAGTTGGGTTTAGAAAATAGTACGTTCTCGTCTAATTTTGATTTTTCACGTCTCTAAACGTCAGCTCGCTCGAAGCTATCATAACTGGGAAAATTGGTGTGTTAAATGTGAATCTGCGACGTGAAAAACTAAAACGTGCCATTACGAAAGCACAGATCGTGCGATAGATTTTTACACGAATGGGGAGACGCTTTTACACTTTACTGGCTTGATCAATTAAAGATCGTTTTTAAGAAATATAATTGCGCCATTTCGTAAAAATAATAAAGACGTTAAAATGATGCGTGATAGGAAATAGGTATAGAGTTACACGCAATGCAAAATTCTCATACTAATTAATCACCCTCGAGCACGTGAAATATTTGATCCTCGACTGACATGTTTTAAAATCAGAGACATTTCTTATAATTTTATGAAATTTTTAGAATTGCGTTTATAGTTAAAAAGGACTTCGCAATAATATACATTTTTTTTTTTAAATTTGGTACTAGTACACTTTGTAAAAAAACAAGCTTCGTTGATTATTAATCAGAATGTTATTTAGAAAAATTTCAAATTTTTTCCAAAGCACAAAATTCTCAATTATCCATTCTTCTGTTTTGAATTTTATGTAGTCTCCCGCATGCATCAGCAATTATTGCACGAGTACCGAGCAACGTGTTGAAATTCGAGAGTCAAATATTTCAGCGGCTCGAGAACGTTTCGGCAATATCATTTTGGTGCGAGACAAGAACAACAAAAGGACCTAGCTGGCGCGAGATCGCTCAGAAGGGCAGGCCGATCTCGAAGGCATCGATCAGCGCGGAGCCGGAATCGTAGACGCCGATCACGCCGAAGAGAATACCGAGGAAGATGACGAAGCAATCGTACGCTACGGCGCTCCACTCCATCGAGTTCCTCTTCAGTTTCAGATGGAAGTAGCAGGGCCAGATGAAGGAGAGCATGGTGCCGGTAAAGGAGCCGATGAAGCCCATCAGGATGCTGAAGTGCGGTATGAAGATTGCCATCAGTATGGTAAACACGATCACGCCGACCCGCCAGGCCAGGCCCCAGACCTTGAGCTCGCGATCCACCGTCCAGATGGTCGGGAAAAGCGTCTTCGGCCGGCCGCGGAAGAAGGCGCGCTCGAGAAGCTCGCAGGCCGCGTAATACGGCAGCGGGTACGAGAGCACCGCTTTGACGACCAGGCACAGGTTCACCAGGCCCTTGAAGCCGGCCGAGTGCAGGTTGTTCGTGATCACCTGCTGCGTGTCGTTCTGAAAGGTCAGGAAGCAGATCCAGCCGAAGAGCGACTTGAACGCGGCCGCGGCGATGTGGCTCCAGTTCAACATCCAGTCGAACTTGGAGCGATCGATGAGATTGCCCTCGAGGGTCGGCAGGAAGATCTGCGACGTATAGCTGAAGACAATGACGCCGAGCGAGATCGGGAAGTTCTTTATGTCGATCGTCCACTTCACCTTCGACCAGCCCCAGTCACCAATCTCCAGGAGACAGTAACCGATGATGATCGCGTTGATGAAGAGGTGAGACATTGTGCACCAGAAGCTCAACACGGATACGTGCTGCAGGGACTTGAGGAAGCCGAGCGGCAGCAGAAATATGCCGATCAACATCATCCAGCTGCGGGTGTCGATCGCGCCCTCGGGAAAGGTGCCGATCATCAGGTCGCCGCATACGACCACGTACAGAATGCAGGTCATCAGCAGCTCGATGATCTGCGCGATGTTGACGGCGCGGGCGCCCCACGTCGGCCCGAAGCACACCTTGGCGATGGCCACGTACGAATCTCGTACCCGCACACGTTGCCCCGTCACCGTGTCCAGCTCGTACAGGCACTCGACCAGGATCTTGCCGGTGTAGCAGCAGATATGCGCGATCCCGACCATCGCGGCGATCGCCCAGTAACCGCCACGTAGAACGGCGAACGGCAGAGAGACGATGAACATTCCCTGAAAAATTCGCATGAAAACGGATGATTCACGGATAAATACAATTTTATAATCATTTCCTTTTACGACGAGACTTTTCACAACTAAATGTTACAACATCGCAATAACGTTTCTCAGCTTCTATATAAATGGATATAGATTCTATATTGTCTTCCATTCAAAGGCAGAAGCTGTAGAAAATTATTGTACAATTGTATTTTTCTGATACAAATTTTATTTTTTCTTTCCACGTTAGTGAAAAGAATTTCGCATAGAGCTACCGGAAACTCCGTTTTTGATCCTGCATATGTACCTGAATGGCATTTGTAACGTTCCAAGCGGCTTGCCACTCGTTGATCTTGACACCTGGCCCGCCGAACTCTCCGCCACCCTCGTCGTACTCGCTGAACTCACCGCTGCTTACGCTCCCGGTTCGAACTTTGTCCCTGAAATCGGAGCGAGATGTGGATGATGAATTAAAACCTGAGGTAGGAGACGGGAAGTGAGTTCCGATTGGGAAACGCGATGCGATCCTTACCCGCTCCTCTGGTAGCTGAAGGAGTCCTCGGCGATCCCGACATTGTTCTGATCTCGATACGCCCGATCCCCGTTCATGGTCATCATCTCGGTATTGTCGTGACCCTCGTCGAAGGACTTGAACTGGGCATGGCCGGGCTGGCCTTGGGGATGGCCCTGGCCCATACCGCCACCGCCGACGCCGCCGCCGCCGCGGATCAGCTCCATGCACGGACTGTTCTCCGGCCACATGGCCTTCAACGTCTCCCAGGCGACGTTGACCGTTGCGCCGAAGGTGGGTATATAAAATCCCCGGAAATTCGCCATTTCTCCCTATCTGTTGCTTCTACGGCGGATATGTTTAATTCCTTACAGACGCGGCCCGGCACGTAAACTGGGTACAGTGACTGAAGAGGTGTAGGGGGTGAAGTATAGCATTCCCCAGCGAGATAAATGGGGTGTCGGACATTACTTCGGGCTATCCAAATTTTTATCGTCCGGGTCTTGCAGGTGTTGCAAATACAGAGAATATATGCCAGTGGTGAGTAAAATGTGTTAAATTAGTAACGAGGGGAACGAGGGGGACGTGCAAGGGGGATGCGTTTGTGGGTAGATCGAGCATGGAGGGTGGGAGGGCTTCTCTCTCTCATTACATAGAAGTCTCAAAGTCCTTAATGTTACAGATTAGTTCGTACTGGCATTATCAATGAGACAATCGTGCTTACCAAATGGCGAATCTGGTGCCCGCCTCGGATGTTCCTCCTGGGAGATCCCGGCTCCTCGATTCCCCGACGATTCGAGCCTCGCGCAGCGCGAAAATGAGAGACTAAACTAAAAACGGCCCCGGTCGAAAGCGAGGCTTCATGAAGACGCAAGAAGGAAAGAAAGAAAGAAAATAATAAGGCGGAGAAGAGGTCGAGAAACGACGACGACGACGACGACGGGGGAGACGCGAGACTACCTAACTACCCGGATTGTGGAGCCGCATGATGACGACGATTCCCGTACGATCTACACCGCGGCCTGCGAAGCCAGAATCGCGGAGGCGAACCCGTCGATCCGCGGCATCGACCAGCAGCGGGGACCACGGCGGCGTTTCAAGGGATCGGGGAGATCCGCGGGGGTAATATGGCCAGCCTCCCCCGAATGCGCAGGATTCGATCGATGCTCTCCGCGAAAGAGAGAGACGTTATCGTCATCTCGCGCGTGCCTCCCGCGCCGTGTATCCGCGAGGCACCCCCTCGCAAACGGGGGTGGGATAAGACCCGCCGACCCTTGAGCCACGCGCAAATACGCGGATCATCATGCGTGACTTCGCTCGAATTAATCGCGGAGGCGATTGTAGATCCCGCTCGCATCCCGTTTCCCCTTTCCAAGATGGAAACAGATCGCACGCTTCTCGTGAGTGAAGCTGACGCGAGACACGACGTTGGGATTTGGGGTTGATGACCGCGACGACAGAGAGATACAGTTGTCTCTTCGAAGAAACGCTTGGATCACTTTATTCGTATTATTATTAACCACACAATCTTGTTGTATCAAATAGATAAAGTAGATTAGACATCGAGAACTTGATGCGCTCTTAATTAAACTTACGGAATGAGATTGCAGTTGTTATGCAGCAGCATCGTGGGAAGAAATCCTTTAGCGATATTGTGGTTCGAAGGTTCAAAATTGTAGTATATCTGATCAATCGTGATTCAATTGACGTTTTGCAATTGCGAATTTCTAACTTGCGAAGAGTTTTTATCAAGCCACGATGAACCGATTAAAATTCCATAGCTATAAGAAATAAATTAGGATACTTTAGACCACGAAGAAACGCATGCACGCTTCGCTTGGAAATGACATAGTCCGGATGTTTCAATAAATAAAGAAACCAACTTATTTATTATTCACCTTATGCGCTTCGCTCTGGATAATAATTACAGACAAAATTGGCCTTAACAATTCTTTTAAATTGTTTGCGTCCCTGCGGGTGGAGCTCGCATTGCATTGCGTTTTCTTTTTATTTTTCCTCGCAATATGCAATTGTGGTATTAAAATGAACGGTTGCTATAAGGATAAATGTCCTCGGTAACAAGATAGGATCCACGAAGACACAGCTGAGCTTACACGAGGAGCTCGCGATTCTTTTCACTTTTCTTTCTACGAGCATATAAAGTAATTAAACTACGCAATTAACGGCCTATATGCGATAGAACACGCTTCTTAAGTACTAGAAAGAGAGAGAACGTGTGCACTTTTAATACAAAATGTCCAAGTATTTATAATCACTAAGTGCTAGCTCAACGTTTTTACTAATCTCCTGCTTCTAGACTAATGTAATGCTTTATAATTCTGATGCAGCCAAGTCATTACATAATTCTGAAATTATTTGTTTAGGAATTGCAAGAAATCGTGACGTATAAAATTTAAAATATTTATCACAAAAGCATATGGAGAATATATGTTGTAATTTAACATATATAGATATCATGAACACAAATATTCTCAATACCTTAAATTAATCCTCAAATATTCTAAACCATAACAATCCTCTCCCTTTTATACGTAATACAGACGATGGTTAATAAATACTTGAACATTATGTCAGAATTTTGCCAGGAGGCAAAAGCATAAAGTAAGATAAGATAAGATTTCTGTTATGCTTAACGTAATGGCACGCGAAAAGCTAATATATCTCGACATATAGAAGAGATTCCAATGATTTATCTTTCTTATGTCATAATTTAACGCGGCTGTAGGAAACAGGAGCCTTAAGAAGCACGTTTCGTCGCTTATACAAATAATTGCCAAGCTCAACTGTTTCATGTGTTTGAAAACGGCGAAAGAAATCAGCGAATCGTACGCTACGAGAAATCCTCGTTGGCTCTGGTGAATATTACGAAAGATACGTGTACATCAATTAATTTACTAAATAACAACAATATTTCCTTCGTTTAAAAACAAAACGTAAAAAAGATCGTGGTTCATTGCATGATTGCGTTCGATCTCGTGACTCGGTTGCCGCTAAATCGTACAATTAACTGAAAGTTTCTCTTTAAATAAAATCGATATTTGTCAGTCTTCCATATCTTTTATTTCTTTCTTTCCGGATGAGAAGCTACCACCAACGGAGAAAAAGTAACGACGTTATGTACATAAGTTCGCGAAAGTGAAGGAGAAAAAAGAAAGCCATCTCTGGTATTTATGTGCAAGAATGATACACACACGCGCACGTTGGCAAATGTACAAACATCGAAAATATGTGATACATCTATCGAGGTTACGCGCGATGTTACGGCCTAGACTTTGGGCGAAAGAAAAGGTACGAGCTAAGATTTGTATTTAAATAATACAGTCATCTATGTATAGCAAAAATTATTTTGTACTATAACTACGTTGACCCATCATATACAATATTCCCATCGATGAAATTGTACGGTGAAATTCCACGCCGCTGAACGAGCATCGCTGAATCGCGACTTTACAGCGTCAGAACAATGGACCTAAAACAATCAGTGTCATTCGATTTTCCAAACCGACGATTTGGAAATAAAAGAAGAGCGTGTTACATGTTCGAGAGTGTGGCATTCCTCAATGGGGGCTCTTTCCCATAGAGAACCAAGGAACAAGCGTTCTGTTCTGTTTTTTTTTTTCAAGCGAGATTAATATGTCGCTATATATATTATGACAAAATGTAATTACCGTCAAGATATATCACGCTACAATTACGACAAAACGCAGTCATTCGATCATATACGCATATATTTCTTCCTTATGATTTGATTACTTTCAGTTTTAGCACATGAACGCACACGATTCGGCTTCACAAATTTCGTACAAAAATCGCTACCGGTATAAAAGGTATTCCGATTGTCTTTTCATCGTCAAATCTCAAAAAATAAGACAATGATTGTTTCATTTCCAAAGGTATCGAGATCGTCTCGTCTGTAATAATCTAATAAGGAAGTGCTAAGCCGTCTCTCGATCTGAGCGTGAAACTTCGAAAGCGTGGAATTTCGAAAGTAGAATAATTTGATTACTTAGAGACTAAACTTAAAGGAAACCAATGGAAATGTTCGTCGCGGTGAACGAGGCTGCAAAATTGCAATTCGCACACGACGTACTCACTCGCTCACGTCCCTCTGCGTCTGATGGGAGTCGCTGCTCGAAATTAGGCTCTCGATCGCGCTGTCCTGTTGCGAAATCGTCTCCGAGCTCCTGGTCGTACAAAGTTTGTTGGCTTTAGCTTCTACGCGATTGCATTTAAGATTCGGATCTATCAAATTTGGATTCGACGCGGAATGTATAGAAACGTTAGGCTGAGCGGGCACCGGTCGTTGACACGAGTGCAGCATTAGCTCTGGTCCACCGCCGTACGTAGTCAGGAAGAATTGCCACAACTCTTCGGGGATCTGACCGTAATCCGAGCCTACGAAAAGGGAGAATGTGTTAAAGAAAAATAAAATAAAACTTTTTCATAATCTGACAATTACGACTTGACAATCGTTTCGAGATGAAAGAAGACTTGCTTATTTGTCGAGATAGAGGAAGACTTACCAACTTTAAGACTATTTTGCCCATTTTTATTTACAACGATGGAATTATTATCGATTGGTCCAGGTGGCTGCGTCTCCTTGCCTCGGACGAAGCTCTGCCACTGTCTCAGCCATGCCATGGCCAATGCATAAATGGCCGTGGGATTGTCAGTATTCAATCGTTGGAACAGTTCCATCTCGTACTGTCTACGTTTCTGCAAGGATTCGTACTTCTCTTCGCAGGTCGGACACTCGTACAGATGCGTGCAGGCTGGGCCTCCTCCAAATCTGAAAAAATAAATGAAAATTTTACATATAAATATAAAAGCACAATATAAAAAGAAATAATAACATCATCACAGAGACTTACGCATTATACAAGTATTCCCAAACCGCTTGCGGTATGGGCATGCTGATCTTGTCGACGAATTGCGCCCTAACAGGGATTACACCTCCGTGAGGACATAGGAAGTCGGAGTTATCGATCGGACCAGGCTCGGAGAACGTGTTGAAGCGATTGATCCACTGCCGGGACACGAAAAAGTTCAGATCGGACACCTCGCGGGACGATATCTCCATCAGCTCCATAGTTTTGTCGCGCAACTGCAATATTTCCGGCGACCATTTTTTGTAGAACAAGACGTACGCCTCGCAGTGCTTCACCGTTTCCGGCGACACCTCGGTGACGCACTGGTCGTCGAACTCGTACCACTTGTTGGCGATGGGATTTAACGCGTAACAGGTGTAGTGGCCACCGCCGGCCGTGCCGTGGTGGCAAATGACCGATATCAAATTGTAAGTGGTGACTTTGGACACGCACTCCTTGTGCAAATAAGGCCTCATGTCGAGACCCTCGAGGGGGAACGATACGTAGTTGGCGATCTTCGAGCTGAACATCAGCTCGTGGCGAAACCTCTTCAAATGAACGCACAGTATCTCGGGTAGTTCCAGAACCTTGGAGAACTTGATGCCGTTGCGCAGCTTATTGCACTTCTCGCAGCTGTACATGTTATCGCCCTTGAGCTCGTCGGCGCTAAAAAATGCTGACAGGCAGTCGTGCAAACTGACCACTGGTCCCCAGAACCACGAGCGCATCCACTGCAGGAACCACGACAGCCAGCCCGACTGATTGGTCACGTAGACCACGTCCGAGCACGGCCCGGCTTTCTGCGGCGTCAGCGATCCCTGATGCAGCATGTCGATGTGATCTCGGCTCGGGATCGGCAAGGACAGATCTTGGAAGGTCTCCACTCGGGTGGAAATCCGATCGCACGTCAGGCACTGCACGCTACTCAAGAGCTTGCCGTCGAACGTGTCGCTGATTATGCTGCGCGTCTTCATTTGCTTCTTGGTACGATGTTTGGCCGGCGAGTTTTGCGGCGAGCGCTGCGGCGGGGCGAACGGCAACGACGTCGGCTCGACATTCGACTTCTTCATACTCCTGTTGGTGAACTTGTTCCGCAGCTTCTCCGTCTGCGACACGCGCGAGTAACGCCTCTTAGTGCCGCGCTCGCCCTCGTCGCTCAGAGAACTCTGCTCGCTCACGCCCGAGTCGCAGGTCTCGTATTCGGCGTCGGACTGACTGGAGGCATTACCGTCGATCTCGGTCTCGTCCTCGTCCTCCGAGGACTGGTCTCCCAGCCCCTTTAGTCGCAGCTGAACGTCCCTGTCGTCTTCGATGTGCTCTTTCAGCTCCTCGTGCAGCTGGTCCATGAAACATCTGAGAAATTCCTGCGTGTCATGTTGATGGTACCCTCGAAACATCGGATGAACCGTCCTGATGCCCGAAAGGATACCGTGCGGCACAACGTATCCTCTGGTTTTCTTGTTCCACATATCCCGAATGAGATTCAGATAGTTCAGGCTCAATCCGGGTTTCCTGTCTTTCGACATGTAGCAGACCATATGGCCGCAATCCAAGAAAAACTGCGTCAAGGGAGACACATTGGACAAGGCTTGTAGCGCCGCATTCATGTAACACGTATTGCCGATGTTCTGCAAGCCCACCAGACCCCTTGGCTTCCCAGAAAAGTCCTTGCTCTCGTCCGAATCCGTACTATCGGGAGAATCCCCGCATCGTTCGTTAAATGAATTTCCTTTCTCAGCATTGACTCTGTTTATCGCCCAATCTCCATAAAACCTGTTGACAAAAAAAAGACACATTAAGTTTCTTTTATTACAAAATTCTAAACTTAATTCACATTCGCTTGGACATATATATCATAGTTACTCAGAACGAATGCTTGCTACTAAATGAAAATATGAACAAAATCAATAATCGATAATCACTCTAAGATCATCAATCAACCGAGTTCTCGAGATTTAGACTGTTTTTAATTCAACAATACAGTTTATTTCAGAATAAGAATGCACAGGAATGCGCGAGTAAACATTTTAGCATTGGAAGTTTGTACAAAACTTTTGGCTTACTTGTCGAGCATCAGCCTGTCCAAGCCGTCCAGCTTGGACTCGACGCTGCCAGGAGCGTCCCCGGCGTACTTGTTGCCGATAGTCCTGAACTCGATTTGCGTCGGCGACAAGGGGGGCGACGGCACGTGCTTGGTGATCGCCTCGCTCTTGCAGGCGTAGCACCAGATCCTGTTGGTGGACAGGTTCATGTGGGCGCAGTGGGTCGGGAAGTTCTGGTTGTGGATGGTGCTGTGATCGAGGTGGGTCTCCGCGCAGCCGACCCAACGGCAGTCGGGGAACAGGCAGAGCCAGAGATTGGGCCCCGGGGTGTCGCAGTCGCTGCACTTGGCGAAGCGCTCGTCCCGGGCCATCACCGCCTCGATGAAGGCGAGATCGCCGCGGTTGGCCAGATGCGGGCAATTCCTCACGACCAACGGCATTTTGTTTTTCTTTCCTCCTCTTTCCCAGGGAAAAGGGTTAACGAAGGGTCGACGCCTCCCTCCTCGGGGCGCAATGACGCTCTCTCGCCTCTCCGGTCTCTCACGTCACGTCCCCGTTCTCGCACGCGGCGCGCGCGCGCGACAATCCGAGCACTCCCGTCCCGCGACTACGCGCGGCTCGTGACAACGCGTGCCACCGTCAATACTGTCATCGTCACGCTGTCGCCGCCGTTGTTGATCATCATAATTGTTGCTGCCATCCTCTAACCTGATCGTGACATTCGTATCATTCGTATGATACTTGGGCTGCGTTCGGAAACTTCACCCAGGTGTACCCGCCGAGCCCAATTCTCGTGTAAACGGACCATTAAGATCCGTTCAGACGGATTGCCACTCGTAGGACTAATCGCCAATCACCAATTGGAAATTTTTAGCAATTCTATCGATTGGATCGAATCGTCGATTTCTATGAATGTTTCTATAAATGCAGATTAATTTTTAATCTCGGTTTAACTTAATTTTTATCTTTTTTTAATTCTTATGTCTATTTCTACCAATTTAAAATATACATTAATTTTAATCTCCATTTAATTTACTTCTATCTTTTTCTAATTCTTGAAGTTAAAAAATTTTCAAAATTATTCTTTATAGAATAATTATATATATAAAAGATCTAGAATTTTTCATATTTTAAATTTGTAAATATTTCTAAAAAATTATTTTTAACTACTTATTCTTTATCTTCAAATTTTAAAAGTTTTCTTCAGAAATTATAGAATATAGAAAAATAGAAATTTTTTAATATTTCAAAAATTACATAATTAAATGTAAACAATTTTAGAAAAAATGTAGACTTTTTCAGATTTCCGAAAATGTTCCAATTCGTATAAATAAGAATTTTGAAAAATAATTTTAATAAATGTATAAAAAAAATCATTTTAAATAAAGAAAAATTTTCACCATGGAGTTTTACATTTTTGTGCAAAATGCACGAAAATACAAATAAATCTTTTTATGGCTGTTAAATAATTTGTGAATAAAAAAATTATGTTTTACATAAATATTTGAAGAGTCATAAATTTTTGGCTTAAAAAATCGGATATTTTCTCATCCATTTCTTTACACACTTCCGTTTTCCGTCGTACTTGGAAATATTCGTTCTCGTTTCGTTTTCAACATTAAAAAAGTGTAAAAGGTGTAAATGAGAACAGATCAATGATCAATGAACCACGCTGGGCGACGTCTCTTCATAAAAAGGGTAACTTAAGTCAACAAATTACGCGTGGTTTTTCGCAATTCTATACTCAATCCGTTCGTACAGATATAGGCAGGATTTATCTTTGCGCGAGAATAATTATTTAGGTAACGATCGGAACGATATCGGTGTTTTTTTTAACTAACATTTCAGAATACTAACCTACAAGTTAACCTATCACCCTCATTTCTCCAATTAACGAGCTCGACTGGAAACTTAGCATTCCTCGCGAAAAAATAAATGATTAGTTATATATATATTTTTGCCAAATACCGTTTCCTCGTACCACTAGGGTGTCGTTTTTAACGCCATCCGTATTGTACGATCTCACGTGTTTTTTTTCAGTGAAACATGGTGCTGTCGTGTCGATTTTACAAGGAAAAGTATCCGGAGGTGGAGGACGTGGTGATGGTGAATGTACGCAGTATAGCCGAGATGGGCGCGTACGTGCACTTGTTGGAGTACAACAACATCGAAGGCATGATCCTGCTCTCTGAACTCTCCAGGAGACGTATTAGGTCTATTAACAAACTTATCCGAGTAGGCAAAACCGAACCGGTCGTTGTTATTCGTGTCGACAAGGAGAAAGGTAGTTTTCATTGCGGACGTTTTTTACATAAATCATTAATGTTGACGAAAGGTATATATATCGTGGATTCCAGGTTACATCGATCTGAGCAAGCGCCGCGTGTCCGCCGAGGATGTGGAGAAGTGTACCGAGAGATACGCAAAGGCTAAAGCTGTTAATTCAATTTTAAGACACGTGGCAGAACTTTTGCACTACGACAATGATGATCAGCTGGAGGAACTCTATCAGAAAACGGCCTGGCACTTTGAGGAAAAGTACAAGAAGCAGAAGGCGTCGGCTTATGATTTTTTCAAACAATCAGTATTGTAAGCAAAATCCAATTTACAAGAACGAGATGTATTCCGGTATATCTAGAAGATGTATCTGTGAATGTGAACAATTTTAGGGATCCCTCCATTTTAGCCGAATGCGGTCTGGATGAAAATACGAAGGAGGTGTTACTGAATAACATCAAGCGAAAACTCACCTCGCAAGCGGTGAAAATTAGAGCGGACGTGGAAGTAGCGTGTTACGGCTACGAAGGAATCGACGCTGTGAAGACCGCGCTGAAGGCTGGCTTAGCTCTTTCCACCGACGAACTTCCCATAAAAATTAATTTAATTGCTCCTCCGTTATACGGTACGTTTTACATTTATCTTTCGAATCAATTGCACTATGATCACAATGTTTTATCTTATATAATATATGATCATTTCAGTCATGACGACGTCCACCCCGGAAAAAAGTGACGGCTTAAAGGCGTTAGGCGACGCCATCGAAGTCATACAGAGTAAGATAACGTCGCTTGGTGGTGTATTCAATGTTCAAATGGCAGTAAGTTTCATGGACGAGCATATTAATCTAATTCATTCGCGTAATAAGGGAACTATACCGTCGTTTCTTGTCTGTGATATTAGCCGAAAGTCGTTACCGCGACGGACGAGGCGGAATTGGCGCGGCAGATGGAACGAGCGGAACTCGAAAATGCGGAGGTTGCCGGTGACGACGAGGATGAGCTGGAAGGAATGGAGGGTGATTTTAGTGGTGGTGAAAGTACCGAACGGAACAGCAAAGGTATTGAACAGAATGGCAAAGCGATCGACGAGGACGACAAAGAAGATCTGTCCGAGGAAGAAAATTGAAGATATATATATATATATACATTTACATATATATAGATATAAATATATATATAAATATATATATATTTGTGAAAATAATAAAGTACACATTCGATTAACCGACAGATATTCGCATGTGTTTCTCAATTGCAGGTAGAATTGAATAAAATATTCTACTGTCTTGCTGGAGATGCCAGCATGATGTTTCAATAAATACGAACATGAAAGGTGTAAAAAATTAATTATTGTAATTTATATGGAAACGAGATTTTTTACTGACTTGGTATACAATAAACGATCTGAAGGCAGATGTTTTTATTTTTAATAAAGAGAACTCCATAGCATTGTTCCAATTATCCGTTCATAATGAATTGAGTGTTATTTAAAAAATAATTGCGAATTAAAACAGAAAGAAAAGAAACGCGGTTCTTAATGTTAAAATGTGTTTTGAGCCTTTTTTGGTCATATTAATGTAGGTGTTTGCAGATGTATCAATATACGTTTGAAGTTTTTATTAAAACTGTATTTTTTATTAAAACTGTAGTTTTAATGACATTGTTTATTCATTAGCAATCGTCACTTCCACCTCTACGCCAGGCTCGATGGAGATGCTCGTGATTTGTTTCACAATCTCCGACGGCGAATACAAATCGATCACTCTCTTGTGAATTCGCATCTGGAAGCGATCCCAGGTCTTCGAACCCTCGCCGCAAGGTGTTTTGCGGGTCGTTATTCGCAGGATCTTCGTTGGCATGCGAACAGGTCCTTTCACCTTCAATTTTTGCTTCTTTGCTCCATTGATCAATTCCGCGCACACTGAAACAAAAATAATAATAAGTTATTAGCATTTAATTGTCAAATAATTAGCCGAATAATTTCATTTGCCAAAAATAAATGGTACTTTTGAGTTCGACTCACCTTTCTCGAGGGACCGAACGTTGCGCGACGTGAGGGTGATACGGATTCGATGAATGGGAGTGACCTCCTGTCCCGGTTTCTCGGGATTATCGACCTTGGTCGTCGCCTGAGAAATTAAAAAAAAAAAGAACATCTATCCTTTTACAGACATAATATACAAAGTATTCGCGGTACATTAATAACAATTTCAGTTCTTTTTTTTTAATACTTTGCAAATATACATCGCGTGGACGCTTGTTCGGAGCGGGTCCTGTTCGGCTTCGGTTCGCCTAACCTAAATCGGCGACCCGACGCGACGCGTACGACACGTATATCGTCGCCACGGCAGAATTAAGTTTCTAAAATTGTTAAAACAACGTTGCCCGAAGCACTTACCATGATTGATCCTTCGTACTGGTCGAGATAACCAATTTATATCGAGCAAAACTGATCAGCGCTGAACCAGTACTCCAATAATTTCCACGTGCAAGACGTAAAGAGAGGGTTGGGCGCGTGGGCGTCGGGCAGCGCCACTTCCGCGACGATGACCGGAAAGACGACCATAACCTGCCTGGCGTTTGTCCACGACATAACCTCAAATTCGTTCACAGCGAAACGTGGGGTACATACGTGCGGTGTGATGTAAACGATGCATATTTTAAATGACAATAATGACTGACAGTAATATCGGCTTGAAGAACGTTATCGATTAGTGAACAAAGTGTCGCAAGATGATGATGCTCGTACGTGCGTTATAAATGTATATATATAAACACACGAGTTACCTTCCAGTTTTGTCCAAAGACCCGAGAGGTATTTGCACCGTAATAGGTATACTTTTATTAATAAAAATCTGATAAAATGAGTCTCGCAATGATTCAGAGGCTTGTGATATCGAGCTGCCGAGGTAAGATTGACATTGACGGATTACGAAGGGTTGCGTCGAGCCTGAGGATCTTGCATGGAAGCACGGCAGTGATAAACGCCTGGTTCCCTCCCGCGCATTACACGTGCGTAATTCACAGGAAATCTTTTCACGATTCTGCAATCCGCTCGGAACGAATTAACGCAAAAGAGAACGAACGTGAGGTCGTAGATAACATATCCGCGTTTCAAATAAAAAAGAGACCGTCCAGGAGAAACAGAGTCGCGATAAGTGACAAGATTCTAAAGTCTAATGTAAGTTTGTTGTATGAGGAATTAGGGGCGTTGCCTCGCGCGATCGCCTTGTAAACGAGAAAAATGAGAGGAATTATGTGTGAAAGAAATTTTCTTTATTATATATAGGCATGGAGCGTGAAAGCCTTAGCCACCGCCGAGGAATATAATTTGGAAGCTTTAGCTTACGGCCTGTTGGATCAACAGTTGTATATTCCTAGTAAAATATCTACATCGACCGATCGTAAGTATCTTTAATCTAACTGGGGTTTCTCGACGTTTCTTCTTTTCTTCTTTTCTTGTGAAATAATATCAATAAAAAGAGTTGAGTAAGCGATTGCGTGAGATTGCGCGAGATTGCGAGAGATTTCGTGAGATTGCTCGAAGTGAACGTAAGTTTTTTTAAGCTACACTGAGTGTATCGACCTTTTCGAGTTTATCACTGTCCCGTTCGCCCGTTTGATTCGTCGCTCAATCATGCTCGTGCATATAAAGAGCAGACAGTTAATTGGAATCGTCAGTGCTATCAGACACCATACTTAAGTTGTCGACTGGTAAGCTTGTGATTACACGAGAATTTCGTGTGAAATTTGAGTGTGAAATTTTTATCTCAAAGTAAATCGATATATTTGATGTTCTTTTTATTTTGATATACATATATATATAATTACGCGAAGTTAATTATTTCAAAAAATAATATAATAAATTAGGAACTATCAAATACAGTGAAGTGATTGTTATAATTTTCATTACGAATCCTCGTACGGTTTTCGTTGTGAAGAATATCTTATCTTTGTGCATAATTGCAAGTCAAAATAAACATTGTTTATTTATCCAACTTAACAAAGCTTCATATCTGTATACCATATTTTATGAAGAGATATTAAAAATCGATTCAGATGCTTTAATTGGGAAAAAAAAAACAAAGTAAAATAACAGCGTACTCCGTACCTAGAAATTAGAAACTTTTGGTAATTATGAAGGAGAGGGGCTTCCTCACCGATTTGGCTGAAACTTGACAATTTTGTGTATTTTAATGCGTAAAACATGAATCTACAAGTTAAAATTGTCTCTCAATTAGGAAAAAAGTATTATTAAGTACTAAAATTTACAGTTGCGTAGTGACGTAAAAGTTCATGAAATTACAGTAATAGTGCAGTACAAGGGCAACCTCTGTCCTATAATAGTCTGGCGCCTAAGCGCCTTACCTTAATTATGTGCTATTATTTGACTTTGTGTTTATTATACTTTGTATTTATATAGACTTTTCGATATACCAATTATTTTCTGCTTTAAAAAAAGCATAAACTCAATTTCTATTATCTTTTTTAATATATAATTAAAAGAGATAATGGAAATAGAGTTTATTATTTTTTTAAAGCAGAAAATAATTGGTGTAATCATACATGGTTAAAAAAGATAATAGAAATAGAGTTTATGCTTTTTTTTTAAAGCAGAAAATAATTGGTATATTGAAAAGTTTATATAAATACAACGTATAGTAAGGTGCCAGAGTATTATAGGACAGATTGCCCTTATACTGCACTATTACTGTAATTTCATGCTCTTTTACATCACTACGCAATTTTAGTACTTAATAACTTTTTTCCTAATTGAGAGCGACAATTTTAACTTATAGATTCATGTTTTACGCACCAAAATACACAAAATTGTCAAGTTTCAGCCAAATCGGTGAGAAAGCCTCTCTCCTTCATAATTACCAAACTTTTAAAGGATAATTTAATTTGGAAGGATGAAGGAAGACACGCAAGCGACAATGAAACTGCCTATCTCTCTGGATTTGCCAAAAGAAGAATTGGAGGAATTAGTAGACAAAGCGAAGGATTGGGCGCTCATGAATGGAATGTGCTTGAGATCGAAAAAAAATTTCGACAGAGATGTTTTGCAATTCGCGCCGTTCACGCTTTTCCCGTCGCCATTCCCCCGAGAGGAGTTTCATAACGCCTGTAATATCCAGATCATTTTGAATGTACTCATACATAGAGTAGCTCACGATTACGATTTTTTAAAAGATACTTTGCAAGAGACTGTAAAGGTGGATGACTTTACTAAAAACTTGTTCAATATCTATGAGATTATTCGCAAGGAAGGGACCGCACAGAAAATATCCCTTGGCATGCTACGCTCAGATCTTATGTTGGACACAAGTTGTCCCAAGAAAGACACTAAAAGGCTCAAGTCTCACTGTTGCTGGAAGCAAGTTGAGATAAATACAATTGCATCTGGATTTGGTTGGCTAGGACCCGCGTCTACGCAACTACATAAGTTTGTCTTGCAAGAGCTCGGCTACACGGCCGAGCTGAAAAATCTTCCTGAAAATAATGCTCTACAAGCACTGTGTTCGGGTTTGACAGAAGCGTGGAATCTATACGGCGACTCACAGTACGTTTGTAATTTTTATAAATTTACTTCTAATCTTGCAATTTGTCGTTATTTACTCAAACTTGTTTACCAGTTATATTATTTTACGTTATCATCGGTGGAGTATTTCAATTTTCTCATATTCAAAAACATGTGATTGTTTGCAGAGCAGTTATTTTATTTGTTATCGAAGATATTACGTACAATATTTGCGATCAACGTTTTCACGAGTATGAAATACGAAAGCAGAATCCGAATATAAAAGTAATTCGTAGAAATCTGACGCAATTAGCGGCCACTGCGAGACTGGGCTCCAATATGGAGCTAATGGTGAACAATTATGTCGTGGCGGTAGTTTACTATAGATGCGGCTACGAGCCCGGTCAGTATCACACTCAAAAAGAATGGGACGCGAGGTTGCTGATCGAGAGGTCATTAGCAATCAAATGCCCGAGTATTCAATATCACTTGGCCGGCACGAAGAAGGTTCAACAAACTCTCGCAAAGCCCGGCATGGTTGCACGTTTCTTAAAGGATGAGAAGACGGCGGCGAAAGTCAAAGAAGTATTCACTGGTAGGCGATTGTTTTCTTATACATTGGAATAAGTTACAGAAAAATGTTTACTAATATTAATAATGCAACGTGTAATAATATTTATTATTTAATTGCATGTAAAGTGAAATTATATAGACTATATACAGAACAAAAATATCAAATATACGATTTTTCGTTTCAGGTCTTTATCCTCTGGACTTTGACAAATATGGGGACGCCGCTGTAGAAATGGGTATCTCGAATCCTCAGCGTTTCGTGTTGAAACCACAGAGAGAAGGCGGTTGTAATAACTTGTACGGGACAGATATCAAGGATTTTCTGGAATCTGTGAAATCTAAAGAAACTCGAGTAGCTTGGATTCTTATGGATCGGATTTATCCACCGGTGCACAGAAATTATGTTGTGAAATATGGAAACGGATATATGAATTTAGAGACGAAAGAGCTAGTCTCGGAGTTAGGCATATTCGGCGTTATCATTGGAGACGATAAGAATATTATACTGAACAAACAAGCTGGTCACATGTTGAGAACTAAATTATCCACTGATAATGAAGGCGGTGTAGCGAGCGGTCTAGGTGCTTGCGACAGCCCGTTTTTAATCGACTGATGCATAAAATGAATTGAATTGCAAAAATTATACTCGTTATGCAGCTACGTTACGTCATTCCTTTTTTAAAGCAATACACTGTCTTCTATCATAAATCTGAAATTTGTATGAATTGAAATTTTATACGTTTTATACATTTTATACATTTATAAGTACACAAATATATGTACACGCACACATACACATATGTACAAATATATTGAAATTAAATGTATTTACCAATCAAAACTTTCATTCTATCATTAAAATAAATAAAATCCTTCCTACTGCTTCCAAGTCAAAGAATTAATTAAAATTAATTTGATTTGTTTTGTATCTTCTTTTTTTGCAGCCTTGCCTGACGTTATACATGCGGTGGCCAAGTACGAAGTAGGGCACGAACCACGAGAGATCTTTTTCTTCCGAGAAGGTAGCATTGTTATGTGGAACATTTCTGATCTCGAATGCGGCAACCTATTGCAATTTTTGAGACGTTATGAGCAAAATCGTTACATGGAAGAGCTGGTTCATACCGAGAGCGAGTTAATGAATTATACTTATGCAGATTCTGGGTACCTTTACTATTTTTTTTCATTACCAAATGCTTTTATATTCTCATGAACTTCACTGGGTGAAATAAATTGTAAAGAACTTAGACAAATGAATATTTTCCAAAATAAATTTAGTAATTCTCGGTATCCAATAGGAAAAAGAGCCACTTGAAGGATGGCGATATTATCCTGGCGCAGGAAGCTGGGAATTTGGATAAGTACACGTTCTCCAATGCCATGGCGCAGTCCGTCAAGTTAGGGATATGGGAAGCATCGTTGAACCGCTATGTCGACTCAATCGAATTCGTTACGGAGGATCTAAAAGTTGGCAAGCAAATTCGAATGACGCAGCACGAGGTGTTGAGAAAACAGGGCGAATTATTCGCCCTTAGACATCGAATCAATCTAACGTCAGATCTGTTAGATACACCTGATTTTTACTGGGAACGAGACGACTTGGAAAGCTTGTATCAACGAATATGTGGATATTTTAGCATCGCAAAACGTACGAGAGTAAGTGTTCAATATATGTCTTGTTGCCTTCTGTATGACACTGATATTTTTTGTATGATATATATTTTTTATGTAGGTGATGAACGAGAGATTAAATCATTGCTTGGAACTGGTGAGCATTTTATCGTCGCATTTAAGTGATCGTCATCACGTTCGTTTGGAGTGGATGATTATCGTACTTATTATGGTGGAGGTAGCTTTCGAAGTTTTGCATTACATCGATCGGTACCTTGTAAAATAGCAACCTGACAGTAACAGATAATACCGCTTACGTTGTACACAAAAACCAAATACTATGTATACTATGTATATATTTCCTAAATATACATTACTGATACATTCTACTCTAAAAATATTGTCTCGTCGTGTTTACAATTCGTATTCTAATTATCAATTGTTCCAATGTATTTTACGGCATTGATCTTTCGATGAGACTTGAAAAGTTTGTCTATTTTTTACGAAATAAGATATCTTAATAAAGCAATATCAAAAATTTCTTTTATTACTAATTTACAACATGATCGTTTGACAGTACAAATTCAGCAATCTTTGGTGGAATCACGAACCTATCGGGATTCTGTTCGAGCAGGCAAGCTAGGAGACGCGGAACGGAGAGAACAGTGCCCGATATTATCGCGGGGAAGCCCCTGCCGGTGGGCGTTTGATAGGCAATCAGTAATCGTTTGCTTAAATAGTCACCGTATGTTGATATATGACCGATCTCGATGTACTGATTCAAGAACGGCGACCACATCTCGAAAGATACGCGCATTTCCTCACAGGATTGTAATTCGGACGCGGATCGCATAACGACGCGGTAGTGATCGCACAGATCGTCGTACAACCCGCATACGGTCTCCAAAAGTTCCTCGAACAGTGTTCTGTAATCTTCGCCCTTCGAGTCCTTCACTACGACAAAGGCATGCGCCACAGAAGCCTGACACGCCGCGAACAAACCAGAGGCGTGCGAATTTTGCGGCGTGTATTGTCTGCCGGTGGCGAAGTACTTGAGCGGGAAATGCTTGGGATTTATCAGCTGCTTCGTATGCAACGCCAGGAAAGAGATCAAGCTTGCGCCGCCGACCAGATGCATGCGATTCGGCGAGCCTCTCTCGACCTCGTTGTGATCCTGTATCACGAATGCGGCCATAGGATCCTCGTGATTCAAACCGGACGCTTCCACGAGGAGACTGCGGCTGAAATCCGTACCGATTATCCTGACCATATCGTTCCCACCGAGAACTCGGCCCGCGTGCGCCAAGGTAGCGAGCTCAAACAAGGCCGCGTCGTTGCTTAAATAATAACAAATAGGATTCTTGTACTCCAGCAGGTCGAGGCTCGTGCCAATGTCGACGTGACTCCTCCTATTCTCCTCTGACATCTTGGTCGCGCTGCCGACGCTCTTCATTACCACCGATTCGCCAACAGGCGTTCTAGGATCCAACTCATTTGGCAACTTCAATACCCTTTCTATTACGTCTTCTTCCAGATCCCAGATCGCTTGCTTCATCGTCTTTACATCTTGCCGTATGATCCTTAACTGCGTACGCAACTTGTGCACCTCCTGCTTCTGCTCGGCAGTATGCTCGGCGCTTTGCAGGATTTTCACGCGATCGACGAGTTCCGTATTGTGGTCCTCTAACGCGTATTTGTCGGCGATCATCTTTATATAAAAATTCCAAGCTTCCTTCAATTGATCTATGTCCACGTCCATCCCGCGCGATGCTAGATTCTTCCGCAGTTTATCCACATTGGCAAATCTTTCATCGAAGTCCAGATACGGAGACAGATACGCGAACGCTTTGTAAGCTTTATTACCGGAAATGTACAGTGCCGAACTGTAGTGTCGCTCGAAGCTCGAGAGGAAAGTTGTTCGACGAACATCGCGCATCAAAGTTCTGTACGTACGCTTTAAAGCGTAAGTGAATCTACATAGACTGTTAGTCATCGTGTTCCAATTTAAGTTCTCTCACGTCATAGTGAAGATACGGCAATTCAAAATAAATTATGAGATACCTCTATTCGTTTATTTTCATCACTTTAGCATTTGGCTCAGCATCCATGTCCTTTTTATCAAGGTCTTCCCGGGTCACGGTGTCGATCTTTCGCTTCTGTGGCGTAACGTAACTTCCTTTGCCCGCCGCTCTTTCCGAGTCTTCGATACTATATGGCTCCAATTCAAGCGCTTTCATTCGCCGTTTGTGCGCCTTGGTATTGAAGTGAGTATGCAAAGCGGCGTTGGTTATAAAATACCTCCTAGAATCAAATCATGTATGTCTCAGTTCTAATAATGTAGATATTGTTCTTTATATTTCATAAAAGCATTTTGTTACTCCAATGTCTATCTTTATCAATGTAGATTAACTTTAATCTCCGTTCTTTAATCACATTTAGTTGACAGTGTGCTAGTTATAGTACGTCATTTTGAAATAACATTCTTTTGCCCATTTCTACCAAGAAAGATTTAACCTCTCTTAAAATTAATCTATATTATCAGGTAAACATACTTTAAAAGTAATAATATTGTTCTTCACGGAATATCTGATGAAAACATGCAAGTTAAAGTTTTCTCACGTTACAGTGGAAGTAAAATAATTTCTATACAAATAATAATAAATGTTTATTTATTTAATTCCTCAAGTACCAAATTGAAATTGGAGGGGTAAAAGCCATAGTGGTGTAAGTCAAATTTCTCAAGATATCGACTCGTATGCAATTAATTGTATAGACGCAATCTATACAATATGCAAATTGCATCTATGCACGAGTCAATATTTTAAAAAAATTGACTTACACCACTGTGGCTTTTACCCCTTCAATTATTTCAATTCTCGCGTTATCAAGTAGGAGTTGCCTTCCTCCCTTCACTGTCACACAGCACAAAATAACTGAAACTTGTAATAATTTGTCGTTTTCACGTTAATCATTTTGCGCGAGAGGTTAGGTTAGATCGCACTAGGACTTACGCGCAATGCACGCAGTAATGCTGCGCCGCTCCCGGCTTGTCAAAATCCACCTCCTGGTTCAGCAGCTTCTTCACGTTTTCCTCCTTCAGATCCTCGTCGATCTAGAAATCACGGATACGCGATTAATCGGCGAGCGACGATCGCGAGACACGTCCGCGGGGTGCGGGCCGGCCACGTGTCGAAGAGGTTATGGTTACACAAAATCGGCGCAAACAGGTGTAAACTCACCTCGTCCAGGTCCTTCGTTCTCCGTTTCGTTCGCCAACCTTTTTTCAGATGCGTATCGCCTCTGTGATACTTCTTGCGTTTGTACGTCATCGTCGAGAATCTACGAAGTCACCCCCGGTCGAATTCGACGGGCACGCGAGAAATTCGTAAAAATCGCTGCACGCAGCCACTTCCGTATCCGCATGATCGAGGCGATCGAGCGCATCGGAAGCGATGGCGTTTGTGGAGCGGTTATATCGCAAAGTTTTGAAATTGCTGATAGATATTTATATTTAGGCTACGGTCCACTTAACACTACAAATGCTTCGAAGCATTTCTCTTCTCTTTTCTTTCAGTGAAGAAAGAAAAAGAAGAACACTTCAAAGCATTTCTAGTATTAAATGAACTGCAGCCTTAATCTCTACTGATCTCTGCCCTGCGGTTTTGGATCGATAGACTTCCGTGTAATACAATATTTTATTCGTTTTTTCTTCATCACATCTATGTTTGTCTACTTAATTTACATTACTTCGCGTTACTTAATCTTATTTTTCAATTTTACATTTCAACATTCATAGGGGTACATTTATTTACTTTTATAATATAATTTATCTTTCAAGTGTCTTGTTATTTATCTTATATAATTCATAAAACTCAGTCTCCTATTTCCAAATTCAAAGTGGAGGAATGAAGAAGGAGAGTTGGGAAAGGAGCCGAGTATTTTTTTTGCACGATAACGTCGGATTCTCCAACGAAACGCGTCGCGACGTTCGAATCCGCCCGCCTTTCGCGCCAATCGCGCGTCAGCTCCGCCGCGCCTCTTTCGGCCGCCGACAGATGGAGGCAGGCGGCGCCGAGGCAGGTCGCGCGCCCAGCGTCCGGCACGGGCGTTAATTCAAACCGTGCGCGCACGGCGGGCGGACGGCGGCGGTGGGGGAACCCATCCATTTTGAAAGTAAAAATGTACTGTGCGATCCGGGATTTTCGTCGGTCGGGGTCGGACGCGGACGGTACGCCGCGCGGAGGGTAAAAAAGCCCGTGGGGACGCAGGCACTGGCAAGGCAAGACAGACGCCGTCGTTGCGGGTCGGGGCCTCTTAACTAACCGCGCGCGGAGTGTCCGCGCGTAAAATGACGTAGAGGTGTCCGTGTTCCGTGCGGGCGTGAGCGCGCGCGCGCGCGCGCTGCCGACAGTGCGCCGACGTGTGTGGTACTGGTGAACTGGTGGTGAGAGCGGAAACGGTGCGCGCCGCGGTGTTGTGTGTATATGTGCCCCGTCGGTCGCGGCGCGCCGTCGTAGCGGATCGGGCGGTAGCGTATACGGGAACGTGGCCGAGCGGTGGCTTCGCCAATGGATGCCAGGCAGCACGGGACGCCATTTTGATATACGGGCGCACGTCAAGCGCCTCCTCGTCCTCGCCATCGCAGTGAAACGCGCTACGCGAGTACGCTCTCACCGCCGCCGCCTGCGTTAGGGGAGAAACTCGCACGGCGCGGGCCGAATTCGGGCGTTACGCGAGCTGGCCGGGCAACGCGAGGCGGCTGCTGGCGTGGTGCGTGCCGTGGCGCGACGGATCCCCGTGAGTTTCGTTGACAAGTGACAGGTGAATCGATCGGGGCCTACGAGAAAGAGAGAGAGAGAGAAAGAGAGAGAGCAAAGAAGGCTCTTCGCCGTTCGTCATCGTCGTCGTCCGTCGTCGTCGCGTTTGTTGCGGTCTCGAGAGCCGAGAGTGCGGAGCGAAACGGAGCGGAGTGGAGCGAAGCGGAGCTGATCGGATCGGAAGCCGAGCCGAGCCGAGCCGAGGCGGTACTGTGCCGTGCCGTGCCGTGCCGTACTGTGCTAATACTGTGCCGTACTGTGCCGTGCGCTCCACGCGCGTGAACGCGCGAGTCGTCGCTCGCACGCCCGCTGCTGAATCGTCCCGTCCCGTTCCCCCCGCCGGTGGCGCGTCCCGATTTTTCGTGCACGCGGCGTGCGCGGACGCCCCGCGGGAGCGTCGTACGCCGTTACGCGGCGACGAGCGGGCAGTCCGGGGGCGGCGGTACGGCAGGGAAAAGCCGCCGCCGCCGTCGTCGTCGTCGTCGTCGCCGTCTCGTTTCGCGCGCGCGAGCGCGAGAGCGAGTGAGCGAGTTGCGGACGACGAATAAAGGAGGAGAAAGACGGAAAGTGTGCGCGTGTGTGTGTGTTTGTGCGCGTGTGTGCGTGCGAGAGAAAAGAGGCGGAGGAGAAAGAGTGTGAAAGAGAGAGAGAGACAGAGATAGAGGGAGAGAGAGGGAGAGAGCGCGAGAGACAGACGGTATCGAAGAGGCCACCGGCCGACTTCGGTGCAGGACAAGACGACCCGATGTCGGGAGCGGGTCGCGACCCCGTGTCGACCCGCGGTCGTCCTCGTCCTCGCCTCCGCCTCCGCCACCGCACGTCGTCGCCGTCGTCGCCGTCGCCGTCGCCGTCGCCGTGCGTCGTGAGAGCAGCAGCAGCAGCAGCAGCAGCAGGACGCTTCACGCGTCGTAAATGTGCCCCCGTGCGCGTCCATGTGCTGCACCTCCTTCTGCTTCTCTGCCCGCTGCCCCTGCGTGCCCTGTAAGCCCGGAGCACACCACCACCCCGACTAGCACGCCGCCCGCACTCGCGCGCACTTTGTACCCGCGAACATGGCCAAGATCCTCAACAAGGACCCCGTCACGTACGAGAAGGAGAGGGAGAACTTCCTCAAGGACCTCCGACACTTCCACGAGACCCGAGGGTAAGTCGAAACACACACATACACCTCTTTCTTTTTCTCTCTCTTTCTCTTTCTCTCTTTCGCTCTCTCGATCTTCTTTCTCCGTTCGTCGCGCGAGATCTCTCCCGAGTCCCGCGAGCGCGTCCCCCTTCCCCTCCCTCCCTCCCCGTCTCGGAATACGTTTGTCTTCAGCTCAGATCGCTTTCCCCCTGCCCCCTCGACCGCGATCCGCGCGATCGTCCGAGACCGATCGACGATCGGAAGCCGCCGACGACGCGACGCGGCGAGCGAGCGAGCGCCGTTGAGGTTAGGTTCGACTCCGTTCTCTCGACTCGTTGAGCTTTGAGGACAAAGGTTCCTACACGGTTTCTCATTTACCGGGCCGCAGGCGTGTCTTTTCGCGGTGACGCTTTTGCCTCGCGCGTCTCCGAGGAAAACTCCTCGCGGAAAGACGCGGACCTCGGTTCGGGTATACACGAATCGTACCCTCATATATATGTATACACACGCACGTACACGTATACGTGTGTAGCAGATCCGATATAGCGTCGAGAGATATTCTCGAAATGCCGAGACGGTGTAAAACGTAAATACGCTTTGAGCGTGCTGTTGTTGCCGCCGATTCGATTTAGCTCCGGATTCTCGTATCGCGATTACGCGAACTCCCGCGGATCTTTTTTACGACGCGAAAAACGGAAATAACGCAGCGTTACGCATTGCTGTTTCGTAAGGCACGCGTTGCGATTCAGACGCGCGTTTCGTTCGACGGATTCGAAAACTGCATTTTCCATCGACGCGCTGTTTTCTCGAGAGATTCTCGAAATCGATAAAATTTTGCATTCGAGATTCCACGAATGTGAATACTCGTCTTTCACCGTTACAAGTTCTATCGACGAATAAAAATAT
>NW_020223247.1:0-1473 GCF_003070985.1 Temnothorax curvispinosus | reverse complement strand
TATATATATATATATATATATATATATATATATATATATTCGATCCTTAATTAACGCAGATTAATTAAGCTTAAACATTTATTTTCGTAAAGAGAATCTATTGAAAAATGCCACAAATTAATAAACGATTGTTTTACTCGTGATGTTTTTTTACGAAATCCTGAACAGGAAAGACTGCTTTTTGATTCATGGAAAATTAATTATCTGACATAGCGTAAAATTCGCTTCCAGACCAGACTTTCCAGTTATTTCAAAGATTTCTTCTTTATTGATTTCAGGACTCTCTTCAAGAAGTCACCGAAGATAAATGGGAAGGATATAGATCTGTATTTGCTGTATGTGGTGGTGACCGCTCATGGAGGATGGATTAAGGTGAGTGTCTTTATTTATATTTTATCAAACTGAAAGAGTTTTTTAATTATTTATTGTGGCCCATCCAATTAGCCGGCGCACCTAATTATATTTAGAAAAAGAAAGATCGCGTATATGTATATCTACGTATTATAAATATTAACGATGTTTTTAACATCCCGTTGCAAAGTATCCCCGCTTAACAAGACGTATAAAAACATCGCGGCATTGTTACGCGAAAAATAACCCCCGTTGCGGGTGTAATATGAATTCGCGCACATCGCAACGCAGTTTATAATTAACGATTAAGGAATACGGTGGATAAATAATTATTTGCAAAATAATCACCGTGGCCGCCATCTCTCGTTTTGAATTAAAGGTCCACGACGGACGAGACGCGAAATGAATTTTCGCCAGCCTCGCTTTTAATTAGCATCCGGTTGCAATTGATTTTGCCGGAACCAAAGTCGACGTTACGTAAAAACTCGGCGAGCGCCCGAGGATAATATCGAGAATTACCGCGGAAGGTAGAAATTGTGTATCGATAAACGTGTACATATATCCCTTTCGAGAGCTGCCATTCTATTCTTTCACGTTAAATTATATTTAACAAATGACCCACATATATGGAGGAGTAAAAGCCATAGTGGGGTAAATCAAATTTTTAAAAATATTGACTCGTATGCATGATGCAATTTATATATTGTATATATAGATTGCATCTATGCACACGAGTCAATATTTTTAAAAATTTGACTTACCCCACTATGGTAAACTCCTCCATATATACACGTACATTTTGACCCACTATGAGTGAAAAACAATTTAACTATTCCCGAAGCGTATATTCAACGTATTTGGCAAAAATGTGCAAACAACGGTCGATCGAATTAGTCACTTTCCTTGGAAAAAAAATCAAAGATCTCTTTTTCGCAATCTTCGTGGAGCCCGTCGGCAGATTCGCTCGCAGGATCTATCTCTAGATCGTTCTCGAGCAAATTTCGATCTTCGAGCGATCTCGAGAGTATTTTTTTTCAGGCGTTACGCAAGCGAGTGGTACGCGATTTCCGAAATGCCGATCTCCTCGCGTCTCGCGCTCGACGAATATAGTACCATTATTAG
>NW_020223246.1:0-3637 GCF_003070985.1 Temnothorax curvispinosus | reverse complement strand
CGGTGTTCCGAGCCTCTACTGAGGGTTCTCAGAGTGTTCCCAAACTCCATCTAACTCACTCCCGACGGCCATGGTCCAGCGAGGTCGAGCGTGCTCAGCCTCGTAACGAGGGTTCTCGTAGCCATCGCCCCGGGCATTCGCACATACCGATCGCGTTTCCACCCGCGTGCAGATGCAACATAACGGACCGCGCCGAAGAGTATAGATTAGGAGAGAACCGCGACTCAGTAAATTCGCACTTTATGTAAAACCGCGCTTCAAAACGACAAGGCACAGCGCGCCGAGTGCATTCGCACTAATTTATTTGTATACCTCGCGTTTCGTCAGTTTTGTTTGATATATCGAATAAAGTTTATATATGTATTATAAATCAATTGCTGTCTTTTGGGTCTTCCACTCAACTTCCTAACAAGCGATCGAGTCCACGTTCAACTGAAACTCCGGTCGTCTCATAGTTAAGGGGCTGAACGAAGCCACTCGCAATTATCTCGCGTTCTCGCGGAACGGATTCGGCGATTCGTTCGGCGCGTTTATTGCGCGCCCGAACATAAAATTGGTCCTTCGAGCCGGATCGAGATATTCAGCGCAGCCCTTCAGCCGTTAACATGACTGCCGTGCCGGAAGTCTCAGCTACCATCAACGACCTCCTGGCTCAACAGCAGGTGTTGATGCACTCCATCACTCGAGCGCTCGATAACTTCAAAAAACTCGGAAGGAATAATTACACTGCTGCAAAAGTCCGAGCGCGAATCGCTAGCTCCAAAGAAGTCTGGACGTGCAGTCATGGGCCGCCTGCCTCCTCATTCTCACTGGCGCATCTGCCGCCCATCAACATTCCGCCGTTCTCAGGGAAATATGAAGAATGGGAGATGTTCCGCGATCGCTTTACGTCCCTCATCATTAAAAATCCCGAACTTTCTGCATTCGCGCGAATGCATTTTCTCTCATCAAGCCTCGCCGGGCGGGCGCTTGAATCTATTCGAAGCATCTCAGTAACCGCGGATAACTTTGAACTTGCGTGGAAGGCCCTTGAGTCGAGGTACGAAAATAAGCGCCGATTAGTCGAGATGCATGTGTCCGCGTTATATAATCTGCCGAGCGTTTCCCGCGAATCAGCGAGCGAACTCAGCGAGCTTCGGGATAAAGCAAATCGCGCAATCACGTCGCTGAAGAATTTAGATCGATCCGACTCCGACATTCTCAGCGACATGCTGATGTATAGCGTCACGCAAAGGCTTGATCCCGCCACTAGGAAAGCGTGGAAACTGAAAGGCGGGGATGACGCGCGAATCCCAACATTCAGCGAACTCGACCGATTCCTCGATTCTCGTGCTCGCGCGCTCGAAGAATTGCATCCCGCGAATGTAGACAAACAAGCTCGCGCGCAGAAGGCGACCAGCGCTACAGCATCGGGAGTTTCTTCAATTTCGTGTCCGCTTTGTAAAGCATCTCACTTTCTAAACAAATGTCAAATCTTTCTGAAGAAAAGTCCAAGTCAACGATTAGAAACAGTAAAGAAGGCAAATCGCTGTGTAAATTGCCTAAGCGACAGACACGCCGTACAACTATGTCAAAGTAACTATTCGTGCCGCACATGTCACAAAAGGCATCATTCGATGTTGCACGTCGACTCGGACACTTCTACCACGAAAGATACCTCCACCGCGAAAGATACTTCTGCCGCGGAAAATACTTCCGTCGCGACCGCATCGATCCACGATGCCGCGCCCATCGCGACATTATTCTCGAGCGCGAAAGTGCCGTCGATGCCTCCCGTGTTGCTCGCGACCGGCAGCCTAAGAGTCGGGTCCCCGTCCGAATCTCCGAACGATCGTACTCGCGTCGTTCGAGCGCTTCTCGATCAAGGATCAGAGATGACCTTTATCACCGAACGATTGAGGCAAGGCTTAAGATTGCGTCGCGTTAGAATGCCCGTCTCGATCTCCGCAATCGGAGGCGTCGACGCCGGAACATGTCGATACGCGGCCGAAATTCAGATTTCTCCGATCGACCAAACCTCTCTCGCATTTAGGACCATTGCGTCCGTCATGCCAAGTCTCACAAAATATACTCCATCGCCCGTAACGGCGCCCGTCCAATGGGGCCACGTAGCCGATCTCGCGCTCGCGGATCCGGATCCTACGAACTCGGACCCCATTGATATACTGATAGGTGCCGATCTGTACGGCGACGTGCTACTCGATGGCATTCGAAAGGGCTCCCGCGGAAAACCCCTCGCTCAGAATACCGTTCTCGGTTGGGTGCTGTCTGGCCCCGCGGGTGACCCACAAACACATTCTCGAACAGTCACGGCTCAGCACTGTTCTAATTCCCCGTCTCTCGACGAGGAACTCCGACGCTTCAGGGAAATCGAAGAGATCCCTCGCGCCGATTCACAGAATCCGGAGGAGCAACAATTCGAAGCTCACTTCCTCGCCACTCATTGGCATCGCTCCGACGGACGACACGTGAGTCGCTCTCCTCTCCAAACCGGTCTCACAATTGAGATCGGCCATTCTTATCGCTCAGTCGAGCGACAGTTGAGAGGTCTTGACCACAGGTTCAACGCCGATAAGAGATTAGCGACGGAATACCGCGCCTCCAGCGGAGAAGATCAATTAATTCGCCTAGGCGGGCGGTTAGCCCACGCTCCGCTATCTCTAACCGCGAAACACCTAATCACCCTCTCCTCTCACCCCCTAGTTGCCTTGCTAGTCCAGCACGCTCATAAAAGGTCGCTTCACGCCGGCACGGAGCTCACCCTCGCTACAGTACGCCGGGCCGTGTGGAGTGTGCGCGCGCAAAATGTCGAAAAGGCCGTAATCCACCGATGCGTAACATGCGCCCGCGAAAAAGCGGCAACTCCCACTCCGATTATGGGACTGCTGCCTCACGTGAGAGTCTCCCCTCCTGCGCGCGCGTTTAAGCATTGCGTTCTGGATTACGCGGGCCCGATGCGTGTACGCCCGATGTCCGGGCGTGGAATCTCATATCTCATAAAGCGCATATCGCTATATTCATACGCATGGCCACGCGCGCCGTGCACCTTGAAATCGTAGACGCGTTTCGAATCCCGCACCTTAGGGTCATAGTCGCGCTTCTGTAACTCGGACTGCGATAACGTCATACGCGTCGTGACAATAAAGACCGCGACGTTCGATTTTAAGCAACCCATTGTAAAAATCTGCGTATTACCAATCGATATCGAAAACGCCGAAGCGCCGGCGTAACTTCGTACACCGTGCCCTATGCACTTATTCGAATCGCCTAAACTTAGCGACCGCCTCGAGCAACGCGCCAGTTCAGCCATGCGATTTCGAAACCAAGGTTTCGAGGCGGGCGGTATGTTGGGGATTCCCCCGATTTGTTAATATAAAAATTGTCTCCGTCCGTCAGATGTACTGCGATATACTTTTCGTTTACTTCTCACGCAAAATTCTCGATAAGTTCGGAACCGCCGGAAGAAGCCGAGCCGCGCCGAAGGCGAGCGCGCGTCAGCATCCCCACGCGGCTCGCCCGACCGCCGGCCTCCCTTCCAACGAACCCGCCGCGCCGCGGTATATAAGTCGGCGCTCCGACAGGAGCCAGCACGGTGTTCCGAGCCTCTACTGAGGGTTCTCAGAGTGTTCCCAAACTC
>NW_020223245.1:0-11344 GCF_003070985.1 Temnothorax curvispinosus | reverse complement strand
TCTCTTTTTATTTTCAGGTTTTCTCTACGCGGTTCTCATCACCACCGCTGATGCCCAGGATCACCGCTGCCACCGCCGTCCAAGGTCACCGCATGTGGAAGATACCGCGTCACCTCGAGAACTGTCGCCGGAACTATGATTAATGTCGTTTCTTTTTAGATTTTCGCTACGCGGTCCCCATCAATGACCTTCCCCGAAGCAGACCCAATGATAATTTACAATCCGGATGGACTCCTTTACAAGATGGCGCGACACTCCGCTAGGTCAGGTAGGTTTCAGGTAAAAAAAATCGTTAACAACGTATTTAATATCACAAATGATTCTTCCATTTATTAATTGTCGTCAAGTCACACAAATGGTTGTTCGCAATTTCTTGATTATACACAAGATGGCGGTCGCACGTCTCGCAAAGTGCGCAGTGTTCGTTTTCGGTACGTCCAAACCTTTCGCCTTTCGTATCGGCGACGATTAACGCGTTTCGCGGGCGTTGCCGGTTGTTACGAGCGCTATAATACGGTTAATTCGTAATCCGGTATGTAATCGCGATTATTCTAACGATACTCCGTGATATACGCGCGAGATAGATGTTATTCGTACCAGCGTTCCCGACAGACTGCCTCGAGCCTCTCTCTTCGCTCTGGCTCCCTACCTTCGGTGCTTTTGCCCCCACTATCGGGTATTCGGCCGCTTTCTCCTCACGGTAATTTTCCACTCGCCGCGTTAACAATGGTTGTTTACGACTTTCGGGCCGACAGGTGTGCGCCAGATGTTCGCCGCTACGCAGTTACAATACATGTTGCCCGCTCCCCGCAGTACCCTAGTTCCGCGGTGGAAATTTCCATTTGGAGTACCATCTACTCGACGTCCCGAGACGGACCCCGGGTAGTGGTTTTTCAACTCCCGCATTTATTGACTTACGACGGCGCCGACCCTCGCGCACGCCTTCTTCTATGTCCCCTTACATGACCCCGGGTCGACTTCTCGACGAAGATGTCTACGTCGCGATCACGACCTCCGCCGTTGACGGCGACCCCCTGGTCTCGTTTCGGCGGTCCTTCTCGGCCCGATTCCGGGCTCACTTCTCGTGGACGACGTCCGGTCTTCGAGTTCCGGCGACATGTCGCCGTATCTCGCGTCCGGGCGGTCGTACGCCGGCGGCGACCTGTTCCCCGATCGTACCAGGTCCCCCTTAACGTGACCCGCTGGTCCTTTCCCGCAGATGACGTCCCTAATGCGAGTTCGCGGACGGTTCCCTATCTCCTTTCCACGTTCCCGCACCGCGTCGCCACTCCGCACGCGCGACTCAAAAGCCCCCCGCTTAAGTCAGGGGCGTATTATCTTACCGCCGAGCCGTCGGTTTAAAAGTTTCGTGACGGTTTGCCATCTTTTTTATTACTAGCCCGATTTTGGTTCTGACCCGCGTATCGTGCTTCGCAACTCTGTCTTAACGATCGGGCCTGTGCATTTTACGCGCGTGTCGTCTATTTAAGGAAAGTGCGGACGGTCCGTCCGTTTCGCTGTACGTCACTTTTCCGCGCTGTGGAACGTTCCAGCTACCTCGAACCTGCGTCGCTGAAAACTAAACATCCTTATATCTACTCATGCGCCGGATGAGGTCAGTCTCCTTCCTCCTAAATCGTCAAAACAAACAAAATTCAATCGATAACGGCCGCTGCCGGTGACCTCATCCTCGGAACGCTAACGCTTGCCTTAATGCTAGTTTGGACGTGGCTCCGCCTCGCCCATCTCCGCAACACCGCTATCCTCTGGGCTCCGGAAGGAGACCGTGGACCCGTGGTCCCCTGCGGCGGGTTCGCCCCCGTTCGCTCTCTCGTCTGCCATCGCCTCGGGAGCGCGTGCCTCTTACTGCGTCCCCGTACCCTGTATTGGCGAGACCGTCGTCTCGCGCACCGATCCCGACCGTCTCACCGTCTCTATGGTCAGCACAGCCGCGCCGTCCGGCTCCACCCACTTCGCCAGCAGACGCACTGCCTCCTCCGAAAGACGTCGCAACACCACTTTAGGTGCTTGGGGACTCGCTACGCGAGCCGCGCTTGCGCACGGTCGCAAGGTTAGGTTAGGTTAGGTTAGCTCCCCCGCAAAATCCAATATTTTTAAAATTCATATACCCCCCTCCCCCTTTCCCCCTTACCACAAAATCCGATATTCTTGAAAATCCGTTACTCCCCCCCTCCCCCCCCCCCCGCAAAAATCCGATCCCCCCCCCTCACCCCCCCTCGGAGCCCCCGGGCCTGAATCGGCCTACTCTATCTACTGACATCCACGGTGGCGTTTTTGACGAATTCGTTTTGTCGAGAGCAATCGATGATCACGAACGGACCGTTACGTAGAAAAGTCGAAACGGTGAGACTTGGCTCGAGATATTCGTATCCGTAATAGCCTTTGCAGAAACGCGCGTACATATCGTACAGAATCGCCCATCTGTGTTTACCAAAGTCCAAATTCAAATCGTCGTACGAATAGACTTCCGAGTTTAGGTAAAGTTTCACTTTGGTCAATTTGCAGTCGTCGAATCGGCTCATGTCCGCGGACATGACGTTCTTCCGACCCGTTTGCAGAGCGAAGACAACGTATCGCGGTTTCTCGAGCTGAGTCGCGGTCTTAATGGCCCACGAGTGCTTGGTCGTGTTCTGTAACAGGGGATACTCGTACAGATCCCACGAACGGAAACCCATACTTAGATATCGTCCGTTTTCCAAGGCGCGCAGCATCGACAGCTTGTTGATCTCGCTCAATACCACGTGAGGCATTCGCCACTGTATTTTGAGTAGTTTAACAGTAGGCTCCAACGCGAGACTTCTCACCAGACAATTGTTGTCAGTGCGCGATCGTATCAAGATTAATTCGTGACGAGCGTTGATCACCACGCGTTTGTAATCCTCGCAAAATCCCAGTAACAGGTTGAGCGGTACGCAGAAATTGAAGTATCCGTTCGGGTTATTATGTGGTTCCCAGCCCGCGTTTCGGTCGTGTTCTGTAACAGGGGATACTCGTACAGATCCCACGAACGGAAACCCATACTTAGATATCGTCCGTCTTCCAAGGCGCGCAGCATCGACAGCTTGTTGATCTCATTCAATACCACGTGAGGCATTCGCCATTGTATCTTGAGTATTTTGATAGTAGGCTCCAACGCGAGACTTCCCACCAGGGAATTGTTGTCGTTGCGCGCTCGTATCAAGATCAATTCGTGACGAGCGTTGATCACCACGCGTTTGTAATCCTCACAAAATCCCAGTAACAAGTTGAGCGGTACGCAGAAATTGAAATATCCGTTCGGATTATTATGAGGTTCCCAGCCCGCGTTTCGCAGGATCACGCTTCTGTCGGACGATACCGTAACGCAGTTCTTCAGCGTGCTGGTTATTCCTACGTTTCGGCAGTGATCAATCTCCACCCGTCGAGCTCGTATCAAATTTCATCGAACATGAACGCGACGCAATTATTCCTTAATACCACGTTATCAGCTTGGTCGGCTGCTCTGGCCACCGTCAATGTTCCTTCGACGTAGAGAAAATTTTTGCACGGCAACATATACAGATCCTGCTGTTGTAAGGGTATTCATATCTCGTCGCTACTCGAACGTTGTGTTGGCGTACGGGTTGTACGTGTGAGTCTCGATCTTGACGAAGCGATCGTCAAAGACCGGCTTGCCTCCGATGTTAAGAATTTCAGTCATCGTTCAGATGTTTCGTACCGCGAATCCCAGAGATTGTAAAAATTTAACGTTCGATGCGTTGAGCTTCTTTCTCGTCTCTGTTTAAACGCTACCGAATGTCGATTTGATGATATCATCGATCGTCGCAGTCGTAAAGATATTCTTATCTGTCGCGTGTTCCGAGTCGTTCAACACAAGCATGTCACACGTCGCGCGTTATCGCTGTCGCCGTCGTACGTGCAATCTGACAATGATCTCTTCTCCTCGAAAATCGAGCAATCGTCTGTCTTGATCCGTGACGCGTATCGTTAGATCCGTAACGCTTCGCGCAATGATCGGCAGGTAAATGATCTGCGCCGGCGTTTCCAATATCTTATATCCCAGTGGTACGCTCGGTGAAAATTCGTGTATCGTGTGAACACGTTTGCCGTTGCTGTACGCACCCGCGGTTACGTTACACTCCACGCGGATAATGTTTACGTTGATAATATTAATCGACGCGTCCGATTCGTGCCACTGTCCCGGCTGCAATATACGCTTCGACGAGAATCCCAGCAGCGATCCAACGTTGTTCGGTTTGTTAAAGTTCACTCTGAAAGCGCACTTGATCTCGCTCCTCATCGTATTGTAATTTGCGCGAAGCACTATCGGGTATTCCGCGGCCTCGTCTTTGTAAGCGTTCGCGCGAGCGGTCGCCCTCGCGCGATATTCGCGATCGACGTACGATCATCGTTGCAACGATTTACGCGTCGCAGGCGTTTTCGTGAAATTTCGCGTTTCAAAAACTCATGTATGGCTCGTATCTCGTACGATCCCTCGGGAATCGTAATTTCCGTGTTATCCTCGTCGAAATAAAATTTATTGTTCAAAGAATCCACGTTCGGAATCGTGTGATAAGTCTCAAAACACGTTAGACCGAGCTCGTAGTCACCGTTGCTCAGATCCACGGCGGGAAAATAGTGCTCCGCGAGGATATGCTGCTCTTCCCGGTCAGCGTGAACGTTATAGACATGTCGGCGGAAACCGTTAACGAATATTGACAAGGGAACGGTCGGAAGTGTCCCTACCCGATTTGGATGCGCTTTGGATATGTTGTTGAGCATCAAAAAATATTAGACACGAATTTTTTGCAGCGTATTTCGACGTTTAGGGGTTAAAACAACCCCTTAAAAATAACGACCAATTTGGATGCGCTTTGGATATGTTGTAGAGCATCAAAAAACATTAGACACGTGTTTTTTTAGCTGCGTATCTCGACGTTTAAGGATTAGAACAACCCCTTGAAAATAACGACCGATTTGGATGCGCTTTGGATATGTTGTAGAGTATCAAAAAACATTAAACACGTGTTTTTTTTTTAGCTGCGTATCTTGACGTTTAGGGGTTGAAACAACCCCTTGAAAATAACAGATTTTATAGTTTTTAGCGAATATCTTCGAAAATATAAGGCGTAACGACAAAACATTTGTACGAAATGTTTACGGCTTTTTGTGCTCTTTACAATGGCGTCATCAGATTTTTCAAATTTGTCACATTTTTTAATTTAACCCCACCCCCACCTATTATTTTTGCCAAATATAACAATTTTTCCAACACAAATTTAAGAGCGTCAAATGCCAAATACATCCTTGTATATTTTTATTATGATACCATTATTAGATTTTTGGCAAGACGAGATAATATGTGGTATAGGCGTCGCGCTGTATTATAGGTATGTGTTGCGTTATTTTTGTTCACTTGCGCCGTACGCTTAAAAATTTCCATTTCAACTCCGGGATGACCAAAAGCGCTGATGCAAAGGCCAGCGCAAGGCACTGACAGCCAGAGGTTAACGCTATTTCGAGAGTCCTAGACTAGCAACGGAATGTCGACTCCGACATTATAAATACCGCCGAATTGTAAGATCGGGCGGGCAGTCGCAAATCATAATCTGAACAAACACGTGCGTCACATTAACCGCTACAATAATATACTATCCAGGTTACGGCACAACAAAATCAACAACCAAATTCACGCATTTGAATATTATTTGCTTGTGTCATAATTCCGAAAAGCAAGCATTTCAGATCATAAGTCTGAAGTGTAAAGAACTGTGTTGTACGCTGTCGTTTTGTGAACATGTAAGTGCATTTTTATTGTTAACTTTTATTGGTTTCTTACGCTTGTTACTTTTTTCTTTGATATTGAATATTGAATATAATTTTTTATTCAGCTCTTACTCAATTCTTTGCCAGTCTTGCCAGTGACTATATAATCTTTTTTGTTCATAAAATGTCACGTTGTAAGCATCTACTATAGTATATTGTGCACCAAGGAGAGAAAGCAGCGTTTTTCAGACGAGTGTGAAGTTTGCCACCCGTGCCAAAAGCGAGAGCGGCAAATCACACAAGTCTGAAAAACTTTTCGATCCGAGGTGCACACGATATTTTTCACAACACTAATGAAAAGTTTGACTTTCATGCCTAGAGAGGGGCGAAAGTGACCAATTTCACGCTAGGGCGGCATAGCGGGCGGAAAGTAACCATTTTTCTTCCTAGGGAGGAAAGTCCAGACATGGAAAAAAAAACACGTGTCTAATGTTTTTTGATGCTCTACAACATATCCAAAGCGCATCCAAATCGGTCGTTATTTTTAAGGGGTTGTTTCAACCCCTAAACGTCGAGATACGCTGCAAAAAAAAATACGTGTCTAATATTTTTTGATGCTCAACAACATATCCAAAGCGCATCCAAATCGGGTAGGGACACTTCCGACCGTTCCCTTGTGAATCACCACGGCGCACCATCAGGCTTTAAATTAGCGTCGATCGTCCGGAGAAATCGCAGGCACAATTGTCCATAGATGCTTTGATCGTATTGCTGAGAAGACGTGCAATTGTACTCAATTTTTGTCACGCTCGGCCCGAAATATCGCACCAATTCTTTCGGCGGTCGAAGATTGCCGAAACTGTCAAAATATACGACTCGATCTTCCCTCTTCGCGTACGCTACCCAATGAGTACCGGGACCCGCTGCATCGTCCAAATTCACGATACCGCTCTCGTTTCGACGTACACCGTTGATCGGTAACGAATCGCGCATGAAGACACCTCTGAAGAACGGTACGCGCATACGCCTTGCTAGTCGATTTAATTGTACGTTAGTCGTAATACCTGCGAGCATATTTAACGTCTTTTTGACGTTTTTTATTTTATTTTTGACGCTACTCTTTGCCCGCGTTTGTGCGGGCCAAGATACAGCCCTCGTCTATATTTGTACGGAGCGAGATAAAGTCCGCGACTTTCCACGGCGCGATTGTGACGTTGCATCTCTTCCAGCTGACGCCGCGCGGCTTTGTTATCGTTCACGGCCTTTACGACTCCCGCCGCTCCGAAGGCCAGAGAACCGAGAACTCCCAACAACGGTAGAATCGGCAATACGTCGCCTCGTTTCGCTGTCGGAAGTATCCGTTTTTTCGTTAGCTTTTTCTTTACCGTTTTCGATTTTTTTGTTTTCAAGCCCATTCCGAGCTTCGTCTTAGCCTTCATGGTCGCCCAGACGGTTGTAGCGGCAGCTCTCTCTCCGAGAGTCGAATCTCTCGCGGTAATGCGTTTTCGCGCTTCCGCAGCGAGTATCTCGTCCGCCGCGTGTCTCTCGGTGAGATCGCAGTTACGCGAATAGGCTATGTCGTGCTCGCGACACGCCGCGTCCAATGGAATAATACCTTGATCGCCTCTCGCGAATCGTTCTTGTAAACAAGTTCCCGGACCGCAAAATTGATAGCTGGGAATGTGTAATTCGAACGGAAGTGCGTTTATCGCGCGATTTAACAGGCCTCCACCATTTTTTTTGTTGACATTCGCCGTAATCCTTTATCATTGGCGCGGGACCGTCGACGTGCGTTCGTTGCCACGGTTGATTGTAATGTTTGTAACAGCGACGATATGTCTGAACCTCCAAATCTGCCCTTATATGTTCCGGAAGCTTGTCCCACACGTAGTGGACGTGATTGCCGCACGTTTGCAGCAAAACGGCTTTCGGCACAAATTGCAGCTGTTCGGCGCTTAAGTCGCGAATATCGGAAGGTCTCGACAGTAAAACGAACATTTTTGCTACTGAGCGATTTGCGGTTCCGCTCGCCTATAAATAGACGTTTGAGTCAGCCAGAAAGTCGACAGTGTGGAAAAAAATGAGATTCGTGCGACAACCGTTGGCGATTCGCGTGACCAACTGCGATGACAGATCACGGTTGATGGGAGGCAACGCGGAGAAGCGCAGACACGGTACGATGCTGTCGGCTACTATACGCGCGATCATTTGCGGCCCTTTGAATTGCGGTAAAACCAACGTTCTGATTAGCTTGTTGGAAAGTCCGGTGTACGTTTCGAAAACGGTGTACGTGTACTCGAAATTGCTGCAACAGCCGAAATATCAATATCTGGAGAATTTATTGACATCGATCGACGAAATCGGCTATTTTACGTTCTCCAATAACAGTGACGTCATTACACCGAGCGACGAGCGTCCAAACTCGATCTTCGTTTTCGATGATGTAGCGTGCGATAAGCAAGACGCTGTGAGAGAGTATTTCTCAATGGGCAGGCACTCGAGCGTCGACTCCTTCTATCTCTGTCAGACGTACGCGAGAATACCTAAAAATCTGAAGGTGCGATTTCATTGACGCTGGAAACTAGCGGCAGCGTCAAAAAAATGTAGTGGGGGAAGAAATTTCGTTGAATTTTGCGGTACGTTAAAAAGTTGAGACGGTCTAAACTTCTTCCCCCACTACATTTTCTTGACGCTGCCGCTGGTTTCTAGCGTCAATGAAATAGCACCTTGATACGTGACAACGCGAATCTGCTGATCTTGTTCAAACAGGATGGTACAAATTGGAAACACGTGTACAACGATCACGTGAATACCGACATGTCGTACGATAAATTTTGCGCGTTGTGCCACGATTGTTGGCAACAAAAGTATGGATTCGTAGTGATAGACAAGAACAGCGCGCTTTCGAACGGTCGATACAGAAAAGGATTTAACGTGTTCGCGATACCGTAAAAGCGATCAGTCGTTGCCGATACCTCGTCGGAGGTGAAACGTTAGCGTTACAGAGAGAGATCGACACTCTGCTTCTTTTTCCGCGATGGCTGCGATCGACGGGAGCGAGAATATTCGCGAACGCGAGAAGGTCGTGAAAGAGATTGCGAAGACAAGTAATTCGATTTGCAAGAAACTTCGCGCTTTGAAGACCGGTAAGATCGAAAAGGACATTGAGTTGGACACGCACTTTAAATCTCTCATCGGGCCGTTGAAAAAGATCGTTGACAACTCGAGCTTGATCGCGGTGAAAAAAGAGGAGCCGACGGAAAGCGACGCTGACGCGAAAATCGAACCGCTATCCGTTCAACAACGCGGGGAGTAGGAGGAGGAGGAGGATGCTACACCAAAGAAAAAGAGGAAACGATTAGACTCCTGGTCGGATCTGTCATCGACACCGCATAAATCTGATCAATCAAAACGATCGACAGTACTACCGATAACTTCTACACCGAAAACCTCTACACCGACGCGAACCGTGCAACGTACAAATTCCGAATTTCTCAAAAACGTGGATGTTTTCGAAACCACGGACGACTCGATAGGGACGACCGTTCAAAAGCGGTTGCAAACGTCGGAGGGTCGAGAATTGTTTGTAGAAACGTTGCAAGATCACTTGGGTCCAGTGAGGCGAATTTACATCGCAGAGGTTTTGGGCGCATGTCCAACAATAGACATAGTGTACGGCGTTTATCTCGGCAAGAATGAATTGATGCTCGGTAATAAACGTTTTGACGTGGACAAAGCGGATAACATTTATATCGACAGCGTACGATACGCCGGCACACTCGGTATTTATGAGTTGATCTTCAAGAAAATACCCGATGACAAGCTCTACACGGAGGACGATAAGATTAAGTACAGGAGCATACTGTTGACAACGAGTGCACATAAATTCAAACACGATCCTCACGAGCGAGTAAAGGGCAACGTGGGATACAAGTATCAATTTGTAATCTCACCGTTGATATCGACCGGATCCAAGAAGAAAAATCCGGAAAGGGATTATTCACGCCTTGCGCGATGACGCTAACCGATAATAATATCGACTACGTGCACTGGGACGACCCCAACGAGCTGGTGGATCGTCTGCGATTTCTCGACGCTTCGCGTCAAGCTGGCAACAATGCCCACGACAACGAGATCATGTCGATCATCGAGGAACTTCGCGAAGCCGGGCTTATTATAAATTAAACGATGCAATAGCGATCCGTTCAATCAGCGCCGAAATGCCGATCAACAAAGGACCCCGCACCAAACCACGGGAAATTGGTTCCCGGTCAAATTAGCTAAAAATTTAGTATAATGTAGTTTATGACGTCCTGGTAAAAAGGGATCATGGGCACAAAGTCCAAAAGTATGGAGTTTTCGAGTTACAGAGCGTCAAACATCAGGAAAATGGGTTCATCGGCTCATTGTAGTCCAGTGTACGGTCGTACTGGTTTGTGCCTGTGTGTGTGTGTGTGTGTGTGTGTGTGTGTGTTTCACTATGTTGTTCTTTGTAATGTTCTGATCAAAAGCTCCAATGGGCACGAAGTTCAAAAATCGCTAGTTTCCGAGATACAGAGCGTCAAAGTTGCGGTATATGGTTATATTCCTGTTTAACTAGGCAGGATGCCTTAACACCGTTTCATTATTTAGTTATGAAACCAATGAAGATTGAACCACCGCAACTCTTCTTTGCATTCAGTGTGTAAAAGGGAGTTTGGATATGTATTTTCAAATATAACCCAAGAACCGTCGGCATCAGCATTACCCGATGTATACCACGTGGAGGTTGCGCGATCGGATTTTATACATCACGTAGCCCTTAAAAGGGCTGATTTTTGTAACATTTTCATAGGCATTCTAACTCACAATGGAGTATCACGGTTGATTGTTTACTTTTTAGTAGCGTGGTCTATTTGCTGCATCTTGTACGGACTCGATTAGTCTCCTGGATGGATAATGGACGTTTTCTTGATGTTGTGCATATTCCAAGAACCATATAACACTTGCAATGTGTGCACATGGTCCAACAGTCCGAGCACCAGACTTGCAGGAACAATAATAACCTTGTATATGATTATCATTTTCATCTTCTTCGTCTTCCACTTGTTCATTTTCCTCATCAGTTGGTATATGCTATCCAAAGCTGATGTTTAGTAGCATTACGAAATCGAGAAAATACTCGAACTCTCATGAATCCTGGCTGAGGCAGTCTGTTTTGATCTTGTAACATTTCCAGCTGGAGTTCTTCTTCATCTTCTCGCTGTAATTTATCTTGCACATATGAAGGGGCCAGCTTTACTTGATATATACCAAATGTAAGGTCTTTCAAATGTTGAATTGTTAAAATTGGGAAGTCCTGTATTTGTCTAGCATTCAAACGTATCCATCTTTGCGCGTTTCTTGTGTGGAGATTCTGAGCTTCTACAAGTGCCTGAACAACATTCGGTTCCCTGGCTCGTTCAAGTAGTCGTTGAGCCAATTCAGCATTGGCTCCTTCCATCAAAATAAGAGGGCGATATCTGTTTATAATTGCACCAGCTATCCGATACAAGTCTCCAATATACGGAATCTGCTGAATTTGTACAGTCTGCTGGAA
>NW_020223244.1:0-1078 GCF_003070985.1 Temnothorax curvispinosus | reverse complement strand
AGGGTAGACCGGGGCACGTTGTCACGCGGGGCACGTTGTCACTTTGGTTTTATTTAAAAAACTAATAACTGGAGGGCAGCACCCGTCATTCCCAAAACGTGTTAGTGTATGCCCATCTTTGGTGTGTTTACAGTCTTAAGAATGCGCCAGCCGTGTTGACGTAAAATCAACTTGAAAGTTTTTTGCGACCGTAAGTAAAATTTTATTGTCTAATATTCAACGTACTGAACATGAAGCTTATGTTTTTTCAGAATAGACCTTTATATTATCTTAAAGTATGTACTTTTACCTACCGCGTGCAGTACCTTGCGACCGGGCACTTCCCAACAGCCGCGTCGCTTGACCGGGCGGTCACCCCGGGTAATATTGCGGAGACTACCCGTTGCGGAGCCACGCGCGGCACAGGCGGAACGAGCGGTAGCGGAAGCGCAGCCGCCTCAGGGCAGACCAGCAGCGGCATCTGCACCACGGGAGACCGAACTGCCATGCATGCCGCCCACGCCGTTAATGTCGGCATTACAGCTCCCGATAACGACTCCCGCGCCTCCTCCGCTAATAGACGCGATCGCGGAATTCGTGGGATACGACTTCCCGATCGGTCCGGTGGATCAGCCTTCCGACGATTTCGAGTCACCGTCGGGAGAGAGCGAGAGCGACGACGACGAGGCTTGGAAGCCGAAATAGGGAAAGACGGCTCGTCGATTGACGATAGAAAACATATATAGAATACACATTTATTTCGTTTCATTTTTATGTTGATAACTCTCTTGTTAAAATGGTTATACACAGTTTATTTTGTTTGATTATCATTAAAAAGACATTCTCGTTTTAGTTTCTTTAAGATTACATTTACGGTGTAGCTTTACGATTTGTAAGAAATTTAGAATTAAGTTGCGTTGACAGCCCGTACGGCTAATTATATTTAGATTTTGCGTATCATTAAAATACAGGCTCGGCAAGACGGCAAAGACCGCGCGTAAGTTTAGTTTAGGAATTATATCCGGCCGACCGGTATAAAACCAAGTTTAGTGGATATTTTGACTCACCGCCGATCAAAAAGGTCTTATATTATTTAGCG
>NW_020223243.1:0-1449 GCF_003070985.1 Temnothorax curvispinosus | reverse complement strand
TGTGTGTGTGTGTGTGTGTGTGTGTGTGTGTGTGTGTGTGTGTGTGTATGTATCAATATGTGTGTGTGTATGTGTCAACAGAGATAGGAACCTCATGGTTCGTCACTCCCGCAGTATGTAATGACTCCAAACCCTCGCCGTTGATCCTGGATAGCGCTAAGAATTGGTAGCGCAAACCAAGAGCCATATACTCGATCTGGTTGTATCTGTAACTTGGCCATATTAACTGCACGAATGTTGCGTAGCTATTGCTTATTCTGACAGTCTTCACACATCCTCTGAACAAGTCCCGTCTCAATGCGGAACAAGTTTCGTCTCAATAAATGCCGTCAATGCATGTGTAGATAACCTACGTAAGCTAGATCTGTTGGCCATATTCCCAACTTTTGACCTCTTGTATCTTGAAAACTGGCCATTTTTGGACTTCACGCCCATTGAAACTTTTGATTAGCATCACATAAACTATCGATTCCCAAAGTTTTAGCCAATTCGACAGAACGGCTTATTCCTATGGTTTTGTGCGGGGTCCTTTGTGTTGACTATGATTAAAAAAATATTGATATTAAAATAAAAGATGATTATAACTAATATAGATATTAATATCTATTGCATCAAAGTTGTGACCATTAAAGACTTGTAAAATATTTTTTAGTTATGTTATTTAAACTTAAAAGTATTTTAGATCGCTGAATACTAATCTGATGTTGAAGTGTATAAAATAACAGAACTAATATGACGAATATCAAAAGAAAAAATAGTCAAATTTTTACTTTCGAAATTTATTATATTGGCTTTGTCATTTTAAATTTATTAATTTTAACATTAAATTAATAAAATTATATTAATTAGATTAATAAACTTTTAAGTTTAAATCACATAATTAAAAAATATTTTATAGATTTTTAATCATCTGTGTAAGTTACAATTTTGATGCAATGGACTCTATGTTAATCATAAATATTTTTTTATCATAATCGACACAATTTTTTTTTTTAAATAAAAAGTTCTAACAATATACTTAACTTTGATGCAATAAAATTTCTTCAATACATTGCATATTGTAGTTACATAATATGCCAAAATACACTAAAATAGCTTTTTTTGCTTCTTCATAGAGGAAGCTGTTTTCGTAAAAAAAAATTTTTTTTTGTTTTTCTGAAAGCGTTCAGAATGTTCTAAAACGTCGAAAAATCATTTTTAGAAAAAATGTCTGTATGTATGTATGTGTGTATGTGTGTGCATATGTTGTCCGTATGTGCTCTAACTTCCGCAAATATTGAGATATCGGGCTCTTTTTTTTTTAATCGATAGAGAATCATTCAAGGAAGGTTGGTATTAAATTTAGCGATGATCGGTTAAGGGGTTCTTTTTTAAAAAATTTTTGAATTTTTTTAGAAATGTCCGTGGTTGCTCTAACTTCCGCAAATATTGAGATATTGGGCTGAATTT
>NW_020223242.1:0-3015 GCF_003070985.1 Temnothorax curvispinosus | reverse complement strand
TTCACTGAGCTCTCCTAATATAAGATAAAAAGTAAAATGAAAAAAAAGAAAGTTATTGCAAATCGAAACTGAATAATGGATATAAGATTTTATTTACATCTGCAAATATTTTTTGTTATTTGTTTCTCTTTTGGACATTATTTTTAGTGCGTTGAAGACGAAGGACCAGCAACTTCATCTGCAGCATATAAAGTAAAACTACTTTTTCGTTTTTTACAATTTGCATATAATACATCGGACGACATTCGAGACAAATGTTCTTCAGTTACTTTCAAGTTGATAGCTGTTTCGCCCCTCGCCTTCAACGTTGATTTTATTACGCAATTAGCATTAACAGAGATGGCAGACAGTTTGTTGCGTTTCTTAGATTTTAAATCAGTTAAAATGGAAAACATTCTCTCTGGATCTGCATTGGAATTAGGGAGTGATCTAACAGCGCTTACAAGATTTGTCAAAGCGAAAAATTTATAACAGTAAGTACCATTTGATAATTGTCGCTGCAATATTTTTTTCCATGCATTGTCAAAAGTACCCTTTGATATATTTTCTTTTTCAGATTCATTGAACTCTCCTGGTAATTGTAACCACTCTTTCTTTAACAATTCTTCGTCGAAGTCGCCAAGAGTTTTTGAAATAAAACAAATATTTTTTAAAGATTTTTCTCTATTATTGGATTGGAGACAGATAGTTGGAGTCGGATGTAAAACTTGCAGATTTTTCAAGAATTCAATTTTTATGGGCAACCTTTTATATATTTCCTCCGCAGCAGTGATATAAAATTGTATACAATTTTGTCGAACAGTTATAACTATGTCCGCATGATCTTCCTTAATTAAATTATTTAAGTATGTCTCGCAGTCGGATCCGAGGAAAATTTCATTTATATCTTTTTGAATATCTTTATGTGAAAAATTTACAATTGTGGTTACGTCTTCTAAATACTCTTTTTTAACAAAACTTTGACAGATTTGGGAGAGAAAGTCAACCGATTTTAACTGTAATAAATGAATTCTCGTTTCTGTCGATTGAAAGTATGCATTAAAAGAATTGAAATAATGTAAGATATATTTAAGGAAAAGGAAATACGCTTTTAATTCAACGTTATCCATCATTGACAAAAGATATTCTGCAGATTTTGTCTTATCATTCACAACCATTTCTTGCAAGAAGTAACGAATGGTTTTCCATGAATGGAGAAGTCTTTCGACGCATGCGTGGTGAGACAACCAGCGTGTCTCACTTAATTTTAACATTTTAAGATGCTTGTCTTGGAAACACTCAGTAAATTCCTGAAAAATTGCTGAACGTTTTGGACTACCGTTAATGTAGTGAACAGTTTTTTTCAAAAATTCATCGCAAAATGATGGGATTTTTGCACATGCAGCGTGCGCACTTAATGCAGCAGAATGGCATGGACATGGCATGGTTAGGAGTCGCTTGCACCATTTTTCCAATTTTGTTTTAAAGGATGAGTGTTTTCCGGTCATAACTGATGCATTATCGCATGATAATGCAATTATATTTGTAAAAGGAATCTGTAGCTTCCACATTTCTGACTGAAATGCATGGAATAACTTCTCAGCGCTCGAATCTCTTGCATCAATATTTATCAATTTCACTAATTGTGAGCGAATATCTAAAGTCTCAGGATCAACGTATCGAACAAAAAACGTCATCCATTTTTCATTAGATATATCCGACGTTTCGTCTACGAAAATAGAGAATTTTGTTCTCTGAAGTTTCTTTGCAAGTTGTTCAGTTTCAACCGGGCACAAAACATTCGAAAAAATCTTTGTGCATTTTGTTCGACCCATTTTCATATTTTTCAACGCAATAGGATTTTCTCCTATGTGTTGAAAGAACCTCAGAATCTTTTCTGCATTCTGATGAGGTAAATTAATTTCTGCAATTAAAGCGGCAAACTGTATTTCCGCTGATTTGTACGCTCATCAACCGACAGAAAAAATTCATTATCTTGCGTAACAAAATCGCGAAACAGCTATCAACTTGAAAGTAACTGAAGAACATTTGTCTCGAATGTCGTCCGATGTATTATATGCAAATTGTAAAAAACGAAAAAGTAGTTTTACTTTATATGCTGCAGATGAAGTTGCTGGTCCTTCGTCTTCAACGCACTAAAAATAATGTCCAAAAGAGAAACAAATAACAAAAAATATTTGCAGATGTAAATAAAATCTTATATCCATTATTCAGTTTCGATTTGCAATAACTTTCTTTTTTTTTCATTTTACTTTTTATCTTATATTAGGAGAGCTTAGTGAATAGGAAGTATAAACAATTGTTTGTTTAATATGTTGTATTATATTGTAATATGTTGTATTGTATATATTGTATTAATATTATGTTTGAATATATTTGTGTACAATAATTTGTGTGCATTACAATTATAAAATTTTCTAATTAAATTTTTTATTAATTAATAACAATTGTTTAAACTTCATGACGGAAGAGACCACCACCTTCTCGCGGTTTCCGTCGAGCAACAACATGTACGTTGTACATGTAATATAAATACGGCATATAAATACCGATCTTAATTTTTAAAAAAGTTATTCTACTTATTAAAAAATTATTACTTTATTTTTATTAAGAAATGTTTTCAAAATTTTTATAAAAAAAATGTTTTTAAAATATATTTAATATGGCATTAAACAAAACGTACACGTTGGCCAAGAGTGGCATTTCATTATTTTTTGTTTTGGGATTTTTATAATATTATTATATACATATAAAAAATATATTATGTACAAAGAATATGTATATCTAAATATTTTTACTGTTCAAAACTAATTACTTATAATGTGGATTTCGTTAACTCTTTCTTTATTGAACGTATCGTCAGCGCCGCGCTCGAGCGGCCCGGTAGAGAGATGTTACTCGACGTTGCCCGAAGCCGCGAGCGCACATGTACGACGGTACGTGGCTTGTGTGCGGTACGTGACGTCACGGGCAGTCACGAGGGCCATCCCCACTCCATCCCCTCCATATGCGACC
>NW_020223241.1:107633-175340 GCF_003070985.1 Temnothorax curvispinosus | reverse complement strand
AAGATTACCTACTGACCTGAATCACAACCATAACCGCTAAGCCAAATGTTAGCGTTATCTGTAAGTGAGGAGGCACGACGCCAAGACCAGCAATGCAACCCATACATCCCAGAAATACTAGAATGGCTGTACCGAGCAGCTCCGCCAATCCGGCGACGAGAGTAGTCTTCACTGTTCCTTCTCCTTGCACCCATTTTTTTAGTCCTAAAAACATTTTTTGTTAAAAAAAGAACTACGTAACGTACCTTTTCTTCAATTCAATCGCAAAATTAAATATGGAAATTTAAATAGTGAATTCCACTCGAGGAATTAAATAATATCGTTACATTTAATACAATACAATTTCGATTTTCACCATTTATTGTTTAGCACTTGACTTTGATTGACTTCTCAGGAAACTGTTCTTTTCGGATTATGTATTTAAAATTATTTAAAATTCCTCTTTAAGAAACAGTACAGTCATTGCATATGGTTACACGTGTCTTTCTCAACACTGCAAATCCAAGTGTGTAATTTTTACACATTTGTGTGTAAAATCGTGTAGTCATTTTTCACGCATTTTGTATACGCGTGTTATTTTTACACATTTTTCAAAAAAAATCACACGCGTACAAATGCGTAAAAAGTGACTACCTGATTTTACACACTTAAATGTGTAAAAATGACACACTTGGATTTGCAGTGAAATTGCTGCTATTTATAAACCGCCTTTTACAACGAATATCTTAATTATCTCGACAGCTGTCATCACTATGACTTTATAGTGCGATCGCACGATAAAATTAAACATTTCTTAACGCAATTGCATCACTTGCCTCTCGTCTTACGACGATTCCGCCACATTTTCCACACCGTGTCGACGCGCGATCATGTACAACTCGCGACTACTACTGACGGTATAACAACTTTCACGCAGATACCGTCTTGGTATCGCCGCTCGAACAAGGTCGATGTACGCGGCATCGATGCACGTCGATATGTTGCCTCGATTGTCAGTCGAGGAATAGAGCTGCTCATTTTACATTGATATAAACGTCGCTTTGCACCGAACGAAAATGAGAGGTAATTAAGTCTGCTGATTATACGTCGAATTAAACGTCATTAAATTCGCTTTAAATACCGCTGGACTTATTCAGGAATTTACTTTGATTGTTTAGTGTTAAAGGAATGTTTTAAGAAATGTATACGCTTTACTTTCGCGCAGTTTTAAAGATTGCAAATCTATATAATTGGCCTGCTTTAAATATGAAGTCATATTTAAAGCAGGATTCATATAAATACATCGCTTTTGCACTTAACTCTCTTCAGTTTTCCTATCTCAGTTTTCTATTCTATTATTCTGATTTTAAAACACGCATATAAAATCGATTTTCCTAAAATTTCATATTATTCTACCTCTTTAGAAAGATTTTTGCCAAATAATCTAAAAAAGGTAGTGCATAAAAAATGTCAATAAAAGTACAAGAGACAATCTCTTTTCTATCTCCTTTTTCAAGATAGAGAAACCTACTTTTTTATCGCAGAGTACATATACGTGACACGATAAAAAATTGCGAATGCGCTCGCATAATTTACGTCGAGGCATTGCTATAATTTATGGTAAACCTTGTCTTGATGATATATTGTGCTTAACATTGTACTCAACATCACATATCCACAATTAGACGCGTAATGTACTTGCATTTTAGTTTTTCAATATTAATTTTCTCTCTTTGCATTTTACCTTCCTTGTCAATTTGAAGAATGTAAATTATCGCAATTTCTTTGCAAACGCCAATAATGTTAATAACCAATTTTTATCGAGCGATTATTGGTGTTAAGTGAACACAATTATTTATCAGCGCATTTTCTAATTGGAAGTAACCGAAGAAACTTTGAAATGAAAATTTTAAAAATGTTTGAAAGATAAATATAAGTGCTATAATTATTAGGTGTGCAAATTAATTCGGTGCTTTTTTAAAGAAATTACACGTTTATTTACAGAAAAATTAAATATATTTTATCCTTGAAATATTTGCCATTATTTTTTATGATTTTGTTTTATCTTTTTTTTTTTATTAACTAACGAATCCTTTCTCGAAAAAAGATGATAACTTTGTCGATAAAGTCGATAAAGTCGTCAATGCTTTTTCGGATCTCTTCCATTGTTTTGAAGTGCGTATCAGCCAGGTGATGTTGGAGCGACCGGAACAAGTGGTAATCCGACGGGGCTAGGTCCGGTGAATATGCCGCATGAGGGGAAACTTTTCAGCCCAAGGAACAAATAACGTTCTTTGTCCCCCTTTCCGAGCGACCGAGTGTTGTCATACTGCAAAATAGTTCTGAAAACTCTGATACTACGTTTTATAGATTACAGCACATTTTACCCAGAACAGAACAAATCATTTCCGCAGCTTCAGCAGCATTCCTTTTTAATTAAAATGCGAAAAAATGCAGTGTCTCAACTGTTGCTTTTCAGACGTCATTGTGTTTATTCCTGTTATTCCTTTTTATGAGGTTTTGTCATCTGCTTTGCCAAGATGTATAGTATTTTTTTATGCTAAGATTGGCACTTTAAAGTCTCAAAACGACGGGAAGAAATTTGAATTTAAAACAGAGTCATAATTAATGCAATGTAAAGGTTCACCGAATTAATTTGTACACCAAATTTTATCTGATAATACAAAATTTAATTGGTCAGTTATTTTTATACAAATAATTAGTTAACCTATTTATACAAGATCTTTAACAAATATCATGAAAAGGCATTTTGAGTTACAATAATAATCTCGAAATTCTTTGAACATAATTTCTTATTGTCAATTAGATAAATGTATATACAAATCGTATTCCTTTTTGCTGTTTTGAAAAATATAATAATTCTTGATATTTTGAAAAAATATTATAATTTTTGAATTATAATTACTATAATATGTAAAATTCTAGTGGCTTATTCGGAGAGCACACTTTTCGGTCAGAATATTCTTACACACGATAAAGGTAATACACTAATCGAGCGTTATCTACCATATGTTTCGTAATTAACAACAATTTTATGAATGACAAATACGTTAATGGACAGATTCATTACACACTTAATGGATATAATGAACGAGCCAATACGAATAAAATTTGTATTGACATTAACCAGATTAAGACAGGCATTACAATTAACAAACAAATCTGCTATATTAATAGACATGAATCAAGTATTTGAAGCAAAAATAATATTTACTAAAAAAAATCTTTAAAAAATTTCTTTTGATAACGCTTTTATTAAAAGCTCAACCAGCAGTATATCGCATTGCAAACGAAATATTTCAAATATACGCCGAAAAATTATTTACTTGTGATTTATAAAAACGTTTATCTCAGTTGAAGCTAAATCTTTTATGATTTATCCTTTTAAAGAGCGTACATATATATTGTAGAAGCATAAATTATTCTAACTATTCTAAATATATGCAGGTATATTAATTTTTATTTGTTGTTAAAAATTTTAATAGGCCATTCATTTTTCGATCTTTCCTAAGGCACAAAAAAACAAATAAGACTTTTTGTGAAAAGTTTCTGTAATACTTTATTTAATAATCTTCGCTCTAATAGATTATCGTATCTAATCGATATTCTGATTTATTAGAGAAAAATATTTATTATTTAAATAATTATTGCATTGTGCATTTAGTCCACATCGTATAGACAGTATTAGACAGTATTGAAATGCATTTGTAAACGTTAATAACAAGTTTAAGATCGTTATTTTTTATCCATAATTATATTTGCACAACTGGTCATGTAGGTCAATAATAAGATATTTGAGGTTTATCCCCGATATTGTTGTACAAGACAAAAAAAGATGTAACAGTTAACAACTCCGCCACTTTCAGGGCCTGTCGATAATACTTATCCGTTGATAGCGAACAGATATCGCTCGATAAGGGCAGACAAATATATTTTTACAGAAAATAACAGCTTTTTGTGCATTTAAAATTGCCCATTACCGTTATCCAGATTTCCGCTCGAAGTATTCTTCGCCCGCGTGTGATAAGATGTGTACAATGCGACCTAGCTATATCTATCGTGCAGATACGTTCGACGATTAATTGTTTACGACTCGTGCATGCCTAATAATCTTCGGCCATTATATATTTCCACGAAGTTCTCTCCATCGGCGTCGATAGTTCGATTTTCCACGCTTAAAGCAGAGACGCAATTGCATTTTTATCCCACTGTGTTTAATTTATCACCGACAGATTCGATAGTTCTTGCTATGTTCTTGCATGAATACAAAACAGAAGCTATCGAGAAAACCTATTCAGAGATCTATAATTCTTATATTTCCTGACATCAAAATGAACAAAGTGCCCATAATTTCGAACGCTCGGTATAATCATTAGACAAATGATCAGGTAGCTTATCTAAACAATTTACCTTTATTGCCTTAAGTAATAATATGGCAGTCTGCAATTAATGTCGGCGCGGTCGGAGTGAATCATTACAATTATGCGATAATCTTTACCCGTTGCGTGCACATCAATAAATCAAATTCCAGGTCTTCCGAGTTCCGAATTTATCGTTAGCATCGGTGTCGTGAAACTTGTCTAAAGAAGACGGATGCATCGACGGGACGCACAAAAAGAAGCCGCAACTTCTTTGGTCGCGAGACATTGTTACGCTTCTAATCGCTGTCTCTAATCAACGAACAACCGTCCACGCTAACGAAGCTTTAATCTACGATCTACATACAATCGGTTAATTTCGCGGGAGCGCCGTCAAGAGATTACGCTGCAGTTAGCTGGTATAATCTGCCTGTTAGACCGATAAATGCGCGAGCGTGAGTCAAACGTTAGCTGACGCAAATTGACTAATGATCCATGGCATCGTATGCACATGCATTATGACGATAAATTGACATAAGTTTTTTTTTGTCTATCGCAAAGGATTGTCTATCGCGAGGATTGATTTTCATTTATTTATTAAGTTCCATTTAAATGAGCTGGTTTTTTTTATCATCTGACATTCTTCTTTGATTTTTTGGTGAACTTTATACACAGAGTTGCTCAGATACATTATCTTCGAAAATAATACAGCTCAAAATATTATATAATTCTGAGTAATGTAATTACTGCTGTCACTTCACTTACGATACTTTCATGAAAATTTTCTCTATGGTGACACATTCAAAAAGAAGACTAGACACGATTTTTTAATATCAAGAATGGTGTAATTTTTAGTAAACCTAATTTAATACATATAATATTTTAAATCGACACTCTATAGATTCATAATTATATGTCCATATAAGTTTGATCTAATTAGCATATAATATTTTATTATCGGTTTTTTTCATTATTCGACACTAAAGCATTTGACGCTGAAGAATTGACGTCACCGTTTCGCAATATCGCAATAACACTGACTAATTGTAAGTTTTAAAGCTTACGATTAGTTATAAAGTGTTGTAACGACGCGTACATTTATGAAATCTATGCTAGAGCAAGAGTTATCTTTTAACCTTTTGCGATAAGCAAGTTTTTCTTTCTTCTGTTTCCAATGGAGGAAATAAAAATATTTTGCAGAAGAATTTTCTAACTAGCTCACTGATATTATGAATTCTATTGTCGTTCAATCTGCTCCACATAATCTTGTACACGTTTTGTTGCAATGCTTAGCCTTCACGACTGACATAACTCATCTCGAACAAGTGATTTTCTCAGTCTTGCTAATAATTAACTGGCCAAATTACCATTCATGCAACTCTCATCTTACTTTCATTAATATCAGTAAGTGAAGTTACACAATGACGTATGTACTTCGTTTTGGAAGATATCGCAGGAGGAACGTTTTCTTGCTTAGATATAATGCACACTTGTTAATTATATTATCGATCACCATTTACTTAATAGAATTGAGATAACCACGGAGCAATTCCGTAACTTGTGTATCGCGATATCGAGTGGGTTTATTTCCACACCAGTATGATAAAGGCCAATAGCACGAGTTATTCAGTAGCGGCGAGTCGAAAGTCTAATCTCATGCCGATCATTGAATAAATATTCTTGCTAAATGATCTTTCGTATGTATTTCCGTTGAAATATATTCGGCAAATGCGCAAACGAAGTCTCTGTAAATAGTGATTTCTAATGTCGACGGAATCTTAGTCCTTAGTATGATTTATCAAAATGAGATAGGTAAAAAATTCTGCTCATGCCAGGAAATCTTATCTATCGTATGATATGACTTAATATGATTTTTATTTTATCTGCCGAATTTTTGCGCTACTTCGTAAGCGCAGATAATGTTGACGAAATCTTCTGATACGTTTCGATATCATTAATATGTGTCATGATAATAAATTAGACAGATTTAATACGGTAATAAAATAGAAATAAAAAATGTATCAAATATCTTTTTACGCATGTCATATCTTTGTAAATTTTAATAAGTTATTAGCTTTCTATTTTGTGTTAAAAAATAAACTAAATGAAATATATTATAGATTTATGATATGTAAAGTCAATAACATCGTTGTAATTTTCTCACATTCATTCAGTAATTAATAGCACGATAAGATTTTGTGACCAGAATCGCTTGCAACAAAAATCTAGATAATCATTTTGACAAGCAGTCACGAGTCAGTTTGAATCGTATAAAAATTCTATCGCGTGCGTTAGTATATTTTTTATCGCATGGATTATACAAACGTGTATTTCGTTTTTCATTATAAATATTTCACGCAGTAAGGCGCGCAGGCAGAGTGTGAAAAATTATATCTTGAAACATTAGTAGTTAAGAAAAGTGCAGTTGACGTGTAAACATTCTGTGCTGTTATGAATCAAAATCTTTTATAGTTTGTCAATAAATATAGTACTCCAGTCGAAACGGATGAAGAAGAAATCGTTGAAGCGATTTCGGAAAAAAGTTTTCGCAATATTTATCGCAAAAAATTTTTATAAATCTTGTTGCGCGAGATTGATTTAGCGTATCAATAGATAAAATTATAATTTATACGTTATGTAATAAACGACCATGAACAAAACTTAAAAATAGTTTCTCAACGCACATTATGCATGATAATCCGATGGAAGTGCGATAGCAATATAAGTACTATTCAAATTAAAATTTGCTTCTGTGTTTGCACAAGACCTTTCGATTCATTTAAAAGCGGTCAACACCTGTTACGCACGTCCGTCAATGTCACATAATTGCGTGGAGGAGAGAATTGTCGTAATGAGTCTTTGTTTTGCGGTGACATATACGATTATCGTATTATATTATCATGAATCATATTACAACATGAATTATATCTATATAATATATCGCGCATGCTATGCTGCGCGGACATCCATTATGTTAATGACAAAATTGTTCATATTCAATCTACGCGTGTGATTGTTCAAGTGAATAAATTTAAATGTAAAAGATTTTGAAATATGTACATATATTAGATCCAAGAAATATTAACGAGAAATCTTAAAGAGAAGAGCAGTCCGAAGAAATAGTTTTATATATTAATCTTGTGTTTCTTTTTGCGACATAATCACGATGAGTTTAAAATAATTAAATTCTATTTTAACTTTTTTCGCTCAACCAGAGATTGAAGGTGAAGACTATTCCGGTATTTGGACTAGGGTCAATAGTCCAGCGTTACTTATTCAAGAACGATAACGTTACTATCACTGTACTATTGACCATTACGAGACACGAAACGAATGATTGTGACACATAGGAACATTCGCACGCGATCCAAAGATTTATTTTAAAATGACACATAATAAGGCACACACTAATAGCTTTATTTACAGTTTCCGTCTTATTATACTCAACTCTGAATTGCTTGTAATATTTAATCGCTCGTTAAAATCGCTTAAGATGTATACTCGAATTTGTTTTCTATTATATAAATTCTATTATATAAATGAACAGCAATTTGAGAGACGTTAATTACGTCTCTCAACTATCATCATGAAGGAAAATATTTCTAACAAAACTCTTATCCTCGAAATTTATCGCCGAATAAAGAAAATCTAATGAGAATGTCTTACCTGATGCGCGAAAATCGTTTGTCGGCATGACGGAGTGTCTTTGAGCCAAGAATCACAACACTATAAACACAAACGTTCTGGACGACGTACTTCCGATGGTCTTTAGCGACAGAGAGAAAGACGGAGACACCCGTGCACTCCGTCAGCCGGCCTTCTTGTGAACTGGGAATGATCGTAACTCTGTTCTATATCGCGGAGAATAACGCGTGGTCTCTCTTCTCGCGATGAAGTGACTATATGCGCGAACTCCCTACTTCGGTTGTTTCTCGTTGTCCTTTCGTACGTAAAATCAAACGGGAACGCTAATTTCAGAAAAGCGAGCTGTTGCGGATGGAAATATTGACGTTACTGTTTATGTCACATAAACTCGAAGTCTTTATTAATATTAGGACGAAACACAATGCGCGCGCTACGCGCGGGCTATTTGTTTCCGAGAGATGTTACTAACTTCAAAAAATATTATATTCTTTATTAATATAGATATATTAAAAGTTATATAGATTTCTGATGATATAATATTATAATGGATTTAAATTTTCCATTGAGTTATACGATATTTGCAGTGAATACTATATTTTCACGTGTTTTTCTTGCATTAGATTTTTTTATTCTCTGAAGACAAATAACAAACAATTATTATGCGATATTAATGAACTACCCCTTAACGTTTAGATTATTAATATATGCGATGACAATTTTCCTCGATATAATAATATATAAAACGAAAGCGCCAATCAACATTGTGGAATTTTCAAATTAAACTTGAATCCTTTTAAAATTAAACTTAAACGTATACTCTCTTGATCAGATTCTGCGATGAGCGTTTACCGATATACCTCTAACCAACAACCGAGACTGAGAAACTTTTTATACCACAAACAATGCTAGGAAGTAATTTTCTATGCCGTTACTTTCAATCTTTATCGCGGTTCATAGTATACTAATGGAAAAATCCAAGAATTCACCAGGCTTGGCTAATAAAAAAACGACAGCTAAAATGCCTAGGATATCATGACTATATTATTAGTATTTTTGAGTTCTGTCGTATTTCATTGCATAACACTTTTTTACGATTATTCAATTATACTTTATTTTTAAATTATTTTTAGATTGATGTTAAATATCTTTCCCATAAAATATCCGATTCCCGCGAATATCAGTCGCAAATTCGGAGGATATTGGAACGGAGAATTTATAAATCTCGCGACAATGCGTTTCGCTCTCTTGATCACGCTGTTATTTTTATATTCGTTTATCGTAATGCGCGCGCTTTAAACCATCTGGCTTTTCAAGGTTCAATTATATACAATCGTCACGTGGCTTTTTTTATAACAGGTTGACATTCTTGACTCGTCTGCAGTTTGTGTGATATGCTAATATATTTTTTTTCTCTACGTATAAAACTGTTAATCGATAAAACGCGAATAATAAATTTTTCGCAGTTTCTGACGTAACGGATATATGGAAATACTGCACAGCATGAATGTAAGATATTAGCTCACTTGGAAATACTGGTAGTAAAATCGTAATCCTGCTATAAATTGCATATTCACGGAATATTTATTGCCGCTTGTAAGCTGTTTACATCACAGATGCTTGCAGGCTATCTCAGACACTAGTTTCTAGAAAGGAAAAATTAATCTTTTGGAATTTATACTACTTTTTTATATATAGAGTGTAAATTCTCACAATGTAAACTTGCTCTGAGGGCAAAGGTGTGCCGCAGAAATAAAGGCGAAACTCGTTAAAATATCGTATGCAATTTATTCGAGAAGCCATATCCCATAACAATTCAAAACACATACATGCAACAGTCGTGTAATCCGAAATTCGATCTTATCCCTCGACATCGCTTCGCGCGCAAACGAAGCTTCGCGAATTCCGGACCAGAATCTACCGCGCGCGGTTTCGCACTCAGGCTCTTAAAGTTATTGTTATCTATACAAGAGGGGGTTAGAGGGGAGAAAGCGGGCGAGATGGTCCGAAATGTGTATCTTATATTTACATATACATTAAGCCGCGGAACGTAATTGCAATCGCGTACACACACACGCATACGGACACTCACGCTCACACTCACACACGCGTGTGCAGATATGTACCGAGTACAATTAAAACTTTGGCGCGACCGACGGCGATGGAGGTAATTTCCTGAATTCACCGAGACTAATTCCGTTATTTCGAATTTCGTCGCAGCAGGGATAAGAGAGAAAGAGAGAGACAGGGAGAGAGAGGACGGTTATGCTGCGCGAGAGCAGCCACTTCAACGTCGGTCTTAACGAGCTGCATCGCGTACGTGTACGATATAATGACGGCGAATTTAGTGGAATTGCGAGCGAACGAACCGAGTCTGTAATCCATAAATTTTGCTAATAATTAATAAAAAGCGCGGCGAGAGACTGGGCCGCGACCGGCACCGCCGCGAATTACATGTGACAGAGATTTCTTCCACGCGTGCGCTTCGTACTGTTACGAAATAATGAAAAATTAAGAGGAATGAGAGGATCGGGAAGAGTTAACTTGAAACTGCATACTACTAGACAAGACGAAACTATGCATTATTCTGGTGCTTCGCTTCGTGTTACATGACATAGAGCGATCTTCTTCGAGAGTGCTTGCGGTGAAAAGACTACATAAACTACATAGCAAAAATATAAATATATAAATATACATCACGGCTGGGCAATATTTCATATATACATCTCGTTATATCAAAATATATATTAGTTATATATTTGAAATGCATATGACATTAATTATTTGTCATATATTTTTATTTTATGAGTAAAATTTTTGAAAATATTTTATTATTTATCATGGTATTGTTTGAATCGCATTTGTAACAATAGTCTGTACACTTGCTCTGAAATAATTTTATTTTTTTAAAAAGAATAATTTATAATTTATATTTTGTCCGTTTTTTATTTAAAATGCATTTCTACGGTGTTTTGCGAGGCCGTGACGCGGTAAAGTAAATAAAATATAATCATAACGAACATGTCATAAATTTTAGATCTATAACTATATCTAAAACTAACGTTACGCGACGCCTTATCTAATATTACATCGTGTTTTTTGTACAAAAATAATCCATCACATCAGTCTACGACGCAGAAGTCCTTGTCGCGTGGCAGTCCTTCGATGCGTTGCGATCCTTCGGGTTACAAGATTTTCGAATAGGACATTTCCGAGCGCCTTGAAAGTAGAAATCCGTAAAGTTCGAAGCCCGTCCGATCTGGCTTCCGTCGCTCCGCACGAGAGTTTCTTTCGTCGCAACTTTTGCAACTCTCTTTTTCTCAACCGGGAAAAATACCAGTGCGATCAGGATTTCTCGTTCAATTTGTGAAACACCGACGACCGGAATGCAATTTCGCTCACTGAAAGAAGGTACGCACGATACAAGCTCGGTTCGTAGATCATTCGGTAAAAATGACGTAACGACGCTCAAAAATAGCCAGGAGATATACCCGAGTAGCTGAATGAACGAAAGTAGGACAAGCATAAAAAAAGTAATTTGAAAACGTGCCAAGCTCATAGCATTTGCAGAGCGTCGATAAAATTTTTGATGAAAAAAAATTATCCACACAAGCGAAGCGGTTCTACGTTTATTAAATAATTTTTTAATTGAATATGATTGATCAATAAAAAAAGTTATTTAACTTTAAAAAATAATTTAATACACATGCAAGAATTTAAGATAATAAACTATTTAACAAGTTATCTAAATAATTAAATAAAATGCACATTTTTTGACCGAAATTAAGTTCTTATTTAATTATAACTTTTGTTGTTTATAAATTGATAGTCGATTCGTGCAAAAACAATGTTTTTATTTGACAAGTTCAGAAATGTACGTACGATTCCGTTTACGTCTCGATGCCGTTGAAGGTTCCCATGTCTTTTATGTTGTCATCTGGATCTTTCGTCTTAGGCGAAAATAGAGATCGATATATCATAGCCGCGATAACGGCGCCTCCGATCGGTCCCAGCCAGTATACCCAGTGATATGTCCAGTGGCCGTTCCAGACTGCTGGTCCGAACGTTCTGGCGGGGTTCAAACTACAGCCGGTGTGAGGGATGAAAGCGAGACATAAGACGGTGACGCAGAGACCAAATTTCAGCGCCATCGAGTCGCTGTTCTTCGCGTTTCGCGAGTCCCAACTTCCGCAGGCGAAGAAGGCTAATACTCCCGTAGCTAAAGCTTCAGCCGCGATTCCGTGACCGACCGTTATTTCCTTATTAATGTCCGTCATGCAGAACGGGACGGATGGATCGCCCGCGCCGTTGTGCATAAGATTTGCCGGCGTTACTAACTGTCAATTGATATTGAAACAAAAGTTAACTCAAATTTAAATTAAATAATTAAATCGAAACGTAAATTTAATCGATATTTTGTGCAAGTTCACTACATTATTCACTGTTGTTTTGCGCAAGAAGTATAATTTTTGAACTATATATTATAGTTATTAAAATTTCATTTACAACGATCCATGGAATTCTAGCATTTTGGATAATTGGATGTTGCAATTAACCAGCATAGAAATAATTTTTTATCTTTAGGAGCAAATGCGGCGCTCAGGCGATTAAAAATAATCTTGATAATATTTGTAACTTTGAGATAACAATTTTTGATAACGCGTTATATAAACGCGAATATATTATTATCAGCAGTATGTTGGCAGCGAAAGAAATCTTGTCGGGATATGTCCGCCGAAACGTTAATCTGAATGTGTTCTTTGTAATCTGTGAATAAATGAGTATATTCATTGACCTTTAGCAGGCCGAAACCTATCAGGGCACCCAAACATTGTGCAATGATGTAGAATCCGGCCATTATCAGAGTCTTGTTTCCGAGAATCACTGCGGCGATTGTGATAGCGGGATTGAGGTGAGCGCCACTGATGTGACCAACGCACTGGAAAAGAACAAATATGCATTCAACCGTTGATAAGATTTTATAATATCGAGCAACAGAGTGCTACTTAAAAATACTCGCTTTTATACATGCTTGATCCCATTCATAAAATAACGTATATTAATTATTGATATGTTATTAAAATATATAAATACATAATGGAAAATAATCTACGTTATAATTTAAAAATATATATAAATAAAAGATAAATAAAATATGTAAATTAAAAATTTGACTAACGTACTGACATGTCACAGACGATATCAATGATTCTTATCGAAGATAATGTTAATTGTCAGATTCAAAATGATTTATACCTGTATAGCGATCATAACAGCGAGACCGAAAGCGAAAGAAATTTGTATGACAGACGGTCCGGTTTCATTATACGGCTTCATGCTGCCCAGGCCTGCCGTGCATCCCAAAAAGATTAGAATTGCTGTTCCAATCACTTCTCCCAGGATAGCCAGAAACTTGTCGCACATATTATCTTCTTCCGTCTTCTTCAGCCCTGAGATGTTAAAGGACATTTTCGTTTTTATTAACATGATGTATGCGTGGTGTCAACGAGTTGTTGTGTTCATCGGCACAATTCGCAATTTATTGAATTTGTGAATTTATGAATTATATTTCTCGTGTGGAAAGGGTAAATGTACGAGCACTCCATAATCACTTCCGAGATACTCGTATCGTCCAATCGTAAAGGACATCCATATCAAAGTATCTTGAGTGATAATGATAATGAGAATTGCATTATTTAATTAAATTTCTATAAAGTATATAGATCAGCGAATTAAATCGTAAAATTTGAATTGCAGTATTAGAATTGTGAAACTGTATAAATAATTTAAAAATTGTCTCGCAACGAGGTAAAAGAAATAAAACGCTACTTTGTGTTATGATTTCGTAGAGAATGCTTCTCGCGCACGTCACTCTCGTGCCTTTGTGAAAAAGTATGAACACTTGCGTTCTCATTATCGGCTCGACCTCGTAAATCGATATTTAATTAAAAGATAACTATTGTACACACAAATGGAGCATCCAACGGCGACATATTTTTATTTCTGCACGCATTACATGCCGCTGAGTGTATAACAAAAAAAGTCAAGATGCATACGTCTAATGAAGGTTCGCTTGTTGAGTGTAACTGTATAACGACGATCTCAAAGGTGGATAATGTGCATGCACATACACACACATAAGTACGCGTATTCAAATCGCCAACCGCAATACCAACAGTTCCCTTGAATCAGTGTGAAAAAGAGGAAAACATGGTTTACATCTTTTCAAGTGTTCTTATTTCAAGATACAAGTGTGTGTATTAAAATGCAAATTATCCTACCTCTTGTTAATTTTACATTTAAAATCTTAAAATTTTATATTTAAAAATTTTATATGTTATATTTAACAATTTAAAAGGAAGCGTTTCTAACATTATCTTTTTTTTTCTTCAAAATTAGTTGTTAAAAGACAGTAATTTTTAAAACTATTTAAAGTATATAAAATTAATTCAAAGTTAATTATTTAGCTAATTATTTCTTAAAGCAGTAAGTATATTATTTAAGCAAATTACTTTTCCTGAAATTTCGATGTTTAAAACTTACAATGTTTTTATGTCAAGTTCCTATTTGATAAAATAGTCGATTGTTCTTTAATGAATTCCAAAAGTATAATAGTTTTCGGCGGAGAAACTATGTTTTTGGTTCGACAGGCAGGATAACTTGGACTGTCACTTTGTTGTAAACTTTTGAGTGGAAACTTTGTTCGCTCCACGTCGAATGCGATTACCACTGGTATAAACCCAGGATGCGATAGGTCAATGTTGAATTTACATGAAAGCATCAGTAAAGTTATACACATCGGAGGTCGATAGTCCAGCTGCTCTAGCGTTATTGAAAATGGACTTTAATAAGTATTCTTCATTGAATGTCGCTCCATTGAACGCTTCCTGTTCTTTTTTTCTTGACAAGGTGGCACAGTTTTCTCTGACGTCCGTGAAATTTGCTCGATGTAATTCTCGCGAGAGCTAGCACGAAAAATTATCACAGGAAAGAGGGGGAGGACTTTGAAATTTTCGCTCGAGAATGCGAAAGTAAAGTTGAACTGAAGTTTGCAACAATGAAATTAAAGTACACACTTCAAAATTAACCCGGAAACGGGCGCCCGATATTTTTTTTTTTTTTGCATAAATGCTTGAAGTGATTTTTTCACGCCAATTAAATCATTGTTATTAATTATTATACATATTTTTGATAATTCTATAATTTATTAGTATTTGAGGACAGTGTGTATATAAATTTACTCAATATTTTCTGAAAAACGAAAGAAGCAATATTAAAATTATTGTGACGTGAGTTTTACTTTTTCGATACTATAGAGTATAAAACTTCAGGCGCTTGTTTTCAGGTTAAAGTATACATTTTACATAAGTTTACCATCATAGTATTCACCATTTTTGCATTATTTTGCTGTGTAACTTTTATTTATTTTGTTACACGTATTTTATTCCGACTTAAAATATTAGAATTGAGTATAAATATGCGTAATAGAAGATGAATTTTTTCTTTATTTCCAATTGCGCGTTATATTTCAATATTAAAATACATTAAACATTCATCGTTTTTTAAATGTTTTGTATTAATATTAAAATTGTATCACATATTTTGAATAATAATCTCAGGTCAACATTTGACGTTCAGCGCGCGCGCGCGTGCACGCGAGAGAGAAAAAGTATTATTAACAGTCAAGTAATCTGCGGTCAGAGGTCAAGACTCCGTGACATTTCTTCTTACCATGCAGTCTTGATAATTTCGTGACTATTTATCGATGTGGTAATATAAGTATATAATATTTTAAATAATTTTATAAAGTTTTATTTTACACAATTTTTAATTTATGAGTGAATAGAGTAGACTTATTTCAGTAAATAATATATCCAACATAATTCAACACGATAACTTTTTTCAACTATATGTTATTTTATATTTTATTTAAATATTATTCTCTATTTCCTGGAAATTTTGCATTTCGCCATTCTTATCTCGTTGTCATAGGAAAATACTAGATAATCTCGATCTCTGGAAATAGTAATATCTTGCTTTCTCTTGCCTTCTCTTTATTTGACGACTAATTCAGCGAAGATATTTACTCTTTATACCAAGTATAAAATTATTTAATCTATTTATATGTAAGTTGCAGAGAAAAGCAAATATTAATTAAATCGAGCACGTGCGCGTGCATTAATTCAATCAAACCTTTGTTGAAAAAATATGCGTACGATTTGATTGTTTAACACAGTTCGCTGTAATTAACTTACAGTAGCGAACGCAATATCCATTACCTACTTTTCAAAATCGAAAGTTGATAACGTTCAAAATGTTTCCATGTGTGCGACACAAAATATTGAAAATAAAATATTTATTTATGCATACAGATACTACCTTTTATGCACAATTTTTTTTGACACGATGTAATATCTTTTCACGAAAATATAAAAAAAAAAAACTATCGCGATAAAAAGTAGAGCTGAATGTTGCTTTGAGTTATATACTTTTGCTATGTTTTTGACATGGGAGATACGCGGTTCGGTGTATTCGCTATTCCATCCAACATCTTGCGACAGAAATACTTCCATGTTAATCTACCTATAGCCGCTGCGTCGCGTCCGCATCGTGTTGCATTCGTGTTTTGCATTTCCTGAACGGATCATTGAGATCCGTTGTGCATGCGCATCACTCGACTTCCACATTCATATGATATTCATAACATACGGATGTCAATATCCTTCGGGTTTAATCGCGCTTATACATATACATATCCGCCTGCATCTCTGAATTATGCATTAGAGATGCCAACGCACGTTTGCCCTAGAATTACGGCCGAGTTCTCGTGATTAACCGTGTGTCGCGCGGATATAATTAGAACCGAACACGTGTCACGTATGATTTCCATTAACACACAGACTCGGTGCGACGCAGACCCGGACCGATAGTGATCAGTCATCGACACTCGCGGATTAGCCGGATTTCGATGCGATGACGGAAACGCAATCCGACGTGTTCCGAAGCCGTTCAAAGTCGCGGGCTTATCCTCTTAAAAAAACCGGCACTCCGAATCGTATCGATTACATTACGGAATTGGACGAAAATGGATACTTGACGTAATTTTGTGAGACAGAGCGACAGACGTCAAACAGTAATATAAGTTTGTATTATTTTTTATTTCTGAAACAAAAGTGTTTGAATATATTCAGCTGGTATTATCCCGAGAGGGATACGGAATGCAAAGATCGGACGTGAATAATATAGGCACAGATATCGCCGTCACAAGTGTTTGTCTTTATCTGTACACTCGATTATGAATGAGAACAATTGCGTCGTTCGTCCACGTGATGATGACCACGTGGATGGGCCGTCCCGGCAATTGACTGTCGGCTCACGGTCTTATATATGCTGATGCTCAAGCTGAGGCTTTATCGCTCCGGTTTGGTAACGATCCCATGTGTCAACAGCGCGCCCGAGATTTCGTAACGCTTGAACTGCGACGTTCGTTTTATCACGCAACGCGGCGAGGACTGCCGCGGAGTCTGTATTAGCTTGGGGAAGCGTATAGAGAGCATGAATGTGCTCGTGCACTAACCGTCGTTGATTAATTTCGGAAGAGTTATACGCGGGAGTTGAAAGGTTGACTGCGGCGCAATGCTGTGATGTCTGTGGCTTATGGGTGATGATTCAAGGCAGCAGGGCATCGTCGGCTCCAACAGGCTCTGCCACTCGGCCATGTAGTCGGAAGCAGCGAGGTACATCGTCTCGCAGGCACAAAACTGGTCCTCGGTGAAGTAGTTGTCGGTCTCGATGAACTCCGTCGTTGAGGCGGCAAGGATCCGTCCATGTTGTTGCTCACATCGAGCAAAGGCTTCCTTCAGGCTCTGCAATCGGTTGCGTACGATTCCGTACGTGAAATTGGCCTTCCCAATTTTTTGGAAGTTTTCCAAGGTTCGCTCGATTGAACCGATCATGACTCGTTGTTGCGTCAATAGTTCTTCCATGATGTTAAATTTGTCAACGACCTTTTGTTTGTTATTAGGGTTCAGACGAAACTGCTTGCACGTTTGTATCATGTGAATCTCTTGTGCCACTTGTCACTGTTGCACGCCGATCCGGCTCGAAAGACCACAAAATGTTTGAATATAATTCAGCTGATATTGTCCCGAGAGGGGATACGGAATGCAAGGATAGGACGTGAATAATATAGGCACAGGTATCGCCGTCACAAGTGTTTGTCTTTATTTGTATGCACTCGATTACGAATGAGAACAACGCGTCGTTCGTTTACGTGATGACGTGGATGGGCCGTCTCGGCAATTGCTCCGGTGTAGAAACGCACGAGCGCGATTAACTTGACTGTCGGCTCACGGTCTTATGCTCAAGCTGAGGCTTCATCGCTCCGGTTTGGCAATGCGGAGAACACAATATCGACCGGCTCGAATCACTATTATATATTCGTTCTGTCTGTGGACGTCATTACGACGAGGATGATCGGAGCAGCCCGCGATCAGCCGATACGTATGCTAATCGTGGATCATCGCCGAATTCCGCGATTGCATGGTGATTAACAGGTGTTGTCGGAGTCACCTGTTTGATGCGTAATCGGCTCCGCTCTGACTCGTAAGTACGCGGCGCGGTGCGGATTAGGAACGGTTCGAGGAGTAGCATTAGGATGGCGCCATCGATTCTTTTCATGGATCCTCGGGACACGCAAAATATTTGAACAAAAACCATTTTATTTATAAGAATAAAAGTTCAAAAATTCAATGTCCAGTTATTAATTCTAGAATATGTATTTATATAATTCAGTAAAAAGAAAAAAAATTAAAATTTTATATTATGTTTTAAAATAAATGTGTGAAATTACATATTTGTGAGTGGTAAATCGGATTGTTTAAATTTATATGTTATAGCTATTGACGTGAGCTATTAATAGCTTATAATAAAAATAGTACCTGCGATAAGCTCTTTGCTTTTTCCGAGTTTTTGTTTGCATTTGTGTATAATATTATAAAGTTTCGTTGAACTAAAAAAATGCATTATATGAAATCGCGTGTATAATATAACTTTATTTTTTATTTGTTTTTATTTATTACATTTTTGCTTTTTTTCGCTTTTTTTAATATATCTACTTATTCCTTTTTTTTGTTCCTTTATATATATTCCTTTTTTGTTTATATTACGAAAGAAAGAGATACGAAAGAAATAACCCAACGTGTTCATAAAAGCCGATCGACCGGTAATTAATCAATATAAAGAAATTAGAACGTACAGCTTTACGAGCTCTCTTAACGTTTCGCTAATTTATCGCCAGTTAATGATCCGATAGTCGTAAAGATGGTCGTGAAGTACTAGCGGAATAAAGTATAGAAAGCCACTGCGCGCGTGTTGTACATCAGGACCGAATAGAAACTTGCGAGGAAAACAACACATAGGTACGCGATCGCTTCGAGGCACGGCAACATATCTATATTCACGGAAATATATCTTCGCCGGAGAGACGTGCACTTTCCAAGTTCCACGTAACTTGAATGCGAGCATATCTCTAATCGCTAATTAAAAAATCAAACTGCGGAGAACGGAGGCTGGCGGTAATTAGCAGGAAAGTACGGGAGCATAATTACGGATCGCGAAAGTAATCAACAATTACGTTCGCCGCGCCGGGTGAAATGTCCCGTATGCCTATGCGCTTCGCCTTCAATACCTTCTTTATTTTTAACAAGTTAAGCTAACCGTAATTTGATGAAATTAACACGAAATTGGAGGCTCCTGTGGAAGAAGTCGTGCGAGCAATCTATCGAGGAGAAAGGAGAAGGGAAGGGACGCGGCGTTGCGCTCCGCGTTGCGTCGATGCGCTTTCATTGATGCACCATCTACGGTATCTCTCGTACAAATATCCGTTATCTTTCCGATATCTGGAAAATTTTACATCAGTATACCGACTACGACGTATGAGTTTACCAGCTATCGATAGTGCGCGAAAAGTACAGCAGAAACCTACCGTATCGCGACTCGCGGTGAACTGATAAAGCAGCAATGCACATTTCACGTGTGTACGTATGAATATTCATGCATTCCTGTTATTGTTATGTTGCTTATTGTCAGACTATCATATGAGAAGTTCGACTAACATGTACTAATTCTGGAACGCGATATATTCGATTAATTGAATGGCCGTATAGTAGGTATTGCAACTAATTATAATTAACAGACTATATTGTAACTGTAGATAAATTAATGATTATAATTTTTTACGAAATTACGACCGTTTTGTACAGGAAGCATTTCAAACGTTTTGATGCAACGCGTAACTTCTTACGTAAATTTGTCTAATTAGCAAATCGTTTAAATTTTTGCATTCCACTATTACGTTTTTTGCACCTCGTAATTGGAATTGCACTTCATAACTTCATACCGTATAGGATTGTGAAGAGGCAATTTATTTTGATGATTCGACACGGAAAAGTATCAGAAAATTACCGGCGCACCGCAAATTTCAATGATCTCTAATAGCGGCGGTACCCTAGCAGTGAAATTTCCATAAATCAATTGCACTGAAAAGATAGAAAGCCAGTTTTTCTCGCGTACGATGCAACGTACGATGACCAGCAAAGTACATTTCGTGTTCATAATGTCCGGTAAATTTCTCGCGTGAGGATTTAAGAAAAGACGAATATGTGCGCTCGTGACTTCATCGCAAAAATGCGGCTTTTCTAATAATATATACGTCCGTTACGATGTTTGCACACATCTCAACGATCGGAAAAACAGTATTTGTTCAACTGGTCGCAATAGATATTAATAAAACGATAAGATAACGCGCGTGTGTCATTAATTATTTTTCACATCGCGCATCTGCATAGACTAGACATGCATTTAAGAGTATGCCCTTGAATTAAACAATGTTCTATTTAAAACGTTATACTCACGATAATTCACTTCATTTAATAATTCACGTTGTCAAACACAGTTTCCTACGTCGCTTTTACATTTATGAGAAAATATTTTTTCTTTCATTCCATAATCAATAATCTTAATAAGCGATAAACTTGTATATAAATGTATAATATATTATGTCGATTATTTTAATTACTAATTTGATTACCCGCCATGTCCGTTAATTAACTAATGTTAATAAACCTGAACTTTAGCTAATAAAGTTATGTGTGACTGTGCCCGCTGCGTAATTACAATTTGTAATTGCGCTCATCATAATTTGCGTATTAGTATGGATAAGGCGTTTTACTAATTAGTATAATTACCTTCCCAATTCATTCATTAATGGAACCCGTTAAACTTTTCCTGGGAATCGATCGAGAATTAGATATAAAATTGCTCGGTATGAAAGTAGCATGTTTATTTGATGCGATACAACGTCGTTCGCTTATCGTGTGAAAGTACTGAAAATCCACGCGATTGCCTCTGACCAAGTAACATTTTGCTAATGACTGACCGGTCGGTCGGCGATGACACGGTCTGAGCTTTATATAATACAGAATACACACGTACGATTTGTGTAACATGGCTTTTTTCGCGACGTTAAAGCATATAAGTCGTCAGTCTGCAAATTGCACGCAATACTTGCGTCGCAATACGCACAATAGGCAACGTTATTTACGCAGAAACACGCGCGACTCCGTCCGATTGTGAAATACGGCCAAAACGATAGGAATCGTAACAGGTTCATCGCGTGAAATACGATCGGTCATCGTGAGCTGCAACTGCGATACGGTCTTTCTAACGACTCGGTGAATTCACGATACTCGAGTGAATTTTCACGAATCTTTTTCAAGCTTGAAGGTCTATATATTTTTGGGGGGAAAAATGAAAAAGAGATTCTCCAGTCTTGTATTTTCAAAGTAAACGCTTTGGTAAAATAGCACGAGTTTCTCAATAATATCACAAACTGCCTAAATTAACTTCATCTACGTTTTAAAATGTTGAAATAAGTTAAAAAGGAGACTTGAATAACGTGCACGAAAATCAGATATTTTCATTTCAAGAAGATACAATAACTCGGAAATGTTCTGTGTGTAAGCTTTGGCTTATTTTAGAAAATGTCAACATCATTTACTTGTCTCGGGAAGTAAAGATAAATTTGCTTATATGTCGTCTCAGAATCTCTCTCAAAGTGTTTGATCAGCGGAGCGGCGTTTTTCGCCGGAGCATTTTTCGCACGCACGTAGTTGGATACCATGAATAGCATTAAAACCATTGAGTAAAGTTGATGACGTTACGTGGCGTGCAAACGAAGACACATAAATATTCATTTTTTTTTCCGCGCCAAACGAGAATGGAAGACGCGCGCGCGCCCGTGCAAGCCGCAGGGCCGTCGTATATATTCGAGCGTATATAGCCTGCATGTGCATTTTCACATTTCTCGCGGGATATAGTATGAATCCTCTGAAACAGTAGAAAATGGCTCGGTAATTGCATCACGGTGAAATTCCCGGTTCATGCTGAAAGACGCGGACGAAACGCTACACTCGTCGATTAACCGTCGTAAACGTCGAGATGCATGAAAGAGCAGATGCGCTTTTCTTTACGTTACGCATATTTTTCTTCAACTTTCGTTGGCTAATGAAATGCGGGATACGTTGAACACACGGCACGCTCTAGTTGCTTCATCTCGCAGCTGCTTCAACGCAAGGATATTTTCCCTTGAGAGAAAAAGCTATTCCTATATAATTGCGAAAAATTTGGCGTTGTAATAACTGTTTTAACAAAAAAAAATGCAGGACTCGATTAATTGCGTGCTCTTTCATATCGCTGTCGGTTATTCGCATGCGGAGCGATTGGCAATGATCGATAATTGTCGTATAATTACACGTGCTCTCACACAATATTATGCTGCGCCATCGATTGTCACAGCCGATTAGATTCGCGATGAAATGGTGTCAAAACTAATTTTCGCCCATTCAACGCGTTGCATAAAACAATTTTTCGATAAGCGGCGGAAATGCAAAACTATCGGAACATGGCAACGCAAATAAATTTTTGACATATATCATGCATATTAATGTGTAAAATAATATATGTAAATAAAATTGTTATTAAATTATAAAATTGGTTCGTACATAATTTTGAAGCAATGAATAAAACATTCTTCACCTTTCTAATCAGCAATACATGATGCATCATTATATCAATAATTTATTGGTATAGTGACGGTTTTTTTTTTAAATTCTGCATTAGAAAATTAATAAATATAATGTATAATATATTAAAGACGCGTAGATTAGCTTGATGCAACGAGAATGAAATAAAAGAATGTTTTCTTAATAGCCGTTACGTCATCAGTGTACAGTTGCAAGACACCTCCGCGATAAACTGAGGCTCCGCAAGGGGAAGTGAAAAGTACACGGACACGGTAGCCTTTTTTGTGCTCGGAATACACACGTTCGTCGGTGTTGCAAGTGTGACAGTGGGTCAAGTTCGCGGTGAATGGCCGGAGTCCGGTGGCTCTCGAGCGTCGCGCCAGACTCGATACGACGACATTCTCTCAATTTGTTGCAAGCATAGCGTAAAATCGACAAAGAAGAAAAAAAGGCAGATTAACGGCATTTTTACGCGCGCACTTGCCGCCGATCTGCCCGAAATCCTCTGAATTTTTACTCTGGTAAAAATTTATCTCGTTGAAAACGAAACAGAGACTTGAAATATCGTACAATAACACTTTCTATGAAGTGCTATCCATTAAAATTAAAAAAAAAGAGAAACATTTAAAATATTTGATATAATTAATATTGATGTTTATAAATTGAGGAAATATCTTTGAGGTTTCGAGCATTGTTAAAAGCTAAAGAAACATAATTAAAATTTTTTGTCTATCTTTTAAACTTTATTTATCAAGTAAATTATATTTTTAGACTAATTTTTTTAAGAATTAGTTTATATTATATAGTTAATTTAGTTAATTTTAGTTATTTTAGCACTCACTAATTATCAATGATATTTCTATTAACATTATATCTAAACATTATTACGAATTAATACGTAACTACTTTAAGAATTTATCGCAAAAATATTTACAAAGAAGATACGGGTGAATAATAACAAGATCGCGTTACTGCAGTACAAAGGACATTGTCTCGCACTGATTGCATTCCCACTGCTGGCATTTTGTTGTTATCTACCCTATCACACGATCGGAGTGGAAGTGGAGCAACTATCGTGAGAACGGATAGAAAGGAAGTATCGATAAATTACAGCGCGATTGTCACGATAAATCGTTGTAACGCGAGGAAGAGTCAAACTCAGGATTTCCTGAAACTCGACAATATCACGATGTATTAAATTTTCTCAGAGCGCTTCTCGTTCGATTCAATAACGGATTCCAGTCTGGCGATAATTATGTCTTCTCGGGAATCTGGGGCAGGGAATACTCCGTCTGATAAGATCAATTGCAGATTCCTCAGATTCCCGACGAGCGTGAATTATAATGTAAAGTAAAGCGAAGTGATTATGATAATTGCGCGAAAGGTAGAAAACGTATTATTTTTTTTACATTCCCAATTTATTCTTATCTACGGTATAAAGTCGAGGGGAAAGAAAGCTGGTCGCTGCTCGTTCTCACAAATATGTTTCACAGTGCTTCTCGTTGCCCCTGTTATGAAAATACAAAAAGCAACCGTCATTTGGTCAGAAATATTTTGCATGCATTAGCATAATTCGATTTATCACCGGTCGTTGCCGCGACTGAACTCCTTTAAATCTGGTGACGACACGGCGAGAAATATTTACTGCCGACGTTGATGTATCCGCACTGCAAATAGCCTGTAGTAACGTGTAACTTACGTCAGAGAAAAGTCAGCGTAGAAAATAGGTAGTTATGGCACATCTCAGAACGCCCATTGAATCCGCATCACACCGCACATTTTCAACGATAAAAATAACGAAATGAGACGCGCGCGTTTCCAATTGACGATTTTATTACAGGCACTATAATATAATGTACTATAATCCAATAACGAATGACATAAGGCTGTAAAACGACGAAGGTTTCGCTCGATTGCGAACGGTGAATTATTAGCGATATTGCCGACGGCACAATGCGGCTCCTAATCGATGAAAAGTTTCAAAATTTTCTTTCGTCAGATCGGATATAGGTAATACCATCCTTCGTACCGGAAGCTGTTCTATCTTCATGGACACGCACACTTGCGTCTTCGTCGCGCACAATTCGCTCGAACTACTTTCTATGTCGGGTATACAAGGCAAAGACCGTTATTCTGTCCTGTTAAATTTGCTTGTGTACTTTTCTTTAAGTCGTCATTTTAAACATAATGCGAATTTTTATGCCGAAAAAATTTAAAGTACATTTTACAGAATTTATCTTATTTTTATCTTAAGTGAACATCTTGATTTAAAAGAAAAGCCAGGAAATTTATTGTGGCATGTTTTGATCATTGTTGAAATTGAGAATTCTATGTAGACCGATATTTATGGGAATTTTATTTCGAGACCAAATATAGGTATATTTGCATCAACATGGCATGAACAAATTGCCAACTATTTACCGCGACGTTTCTACAGCAAGAGATAGGGATTCTGAGATAGTGCGTGACCCGCATCTCAATTCCTGTTCTTTACAACTGCTCGCTATTAAATTTAAATTAATTCCTAAAGACTCACCGCACGTATTTTCGCGATTATAAATCAAGCTCGCATCGCGATCGTACGAAACGGGTGAAAGTACACACGGATAACTTAGCATTCCGAGAGTACGGGTATCGTTTCCCTAGATTTTCTCAGGAAGATAGACTTCACAAAAAGCCATTCGGGAATAATCAATTCCTCTCACCGGTATCTTCTTTTTTTTTTGTCAGACTCGAGACTTTCGTGAAACCATTGTGAGGTACGCGCGACGTTCAACGAAAATATTACCACGAGTTAATTAACATCTTATAGATGTAGATACGCCGCGAAGTGTGTGACGAACTAGGCGGCAAATAAAAGATCGAATCGTGAAACTGAGTGCCGTTTTGCGCGCTCGTCGAACGAAGAAAAGGATAATATGGAAAGAAATGTTACCCATACGCGTCCTGCTCCATAATTATCATCTAATTTCGTTAGCGGGATTGCCTGCGTATGACGTGTCTCGTAAAAACGTCCGAGCCACCACGTTTCCTGATGCGGTTGCATTATGCACTTTCTTTTTCCTAGAGAAACGACCGAAATACGCTCGTTAAAAGAAGAACGCGGCTCGCTTTCTAGATCAAACGCGCCAAGTGCGACGTCGATTATTCTCGCCGCGCACACAATAGTTAAAAACTCTTGCATTTTATATTAGGAAAAGTGATGGAAGAAAGAAGACTTCATTATCATTTCACTATCCCAAATGAATACAATCATAAGAAAGACATATGTTGTAAATTAATCATGAATGAATTAAACCATTCTTGATTTTATAGCTATTATTTATTAGCAAATAAAACATTTCCAACGATAAAACATTATTGTACAAGAACAATGGACACTGTAAAGGTCGCAGGTTCGAAACATTAATCACTGCCGGAATAAGTGAGGAAAAAAATTTTTTCCTCGATCCGAGAACGTCGTAATAATGCACGATACCACTTCTTCGGGGTACGGACTCTCGATATAACGTTACTTACGCGCGAGAACCTAATTTTCCGGATCACCGAGACATCCACCTCGCATCAGGGGTGCTTTCGATACGGTGAAATGCGCAACGGAAACGCGGCGCGAAAGAGAGAAATTTCCTCGTAGTCAAATCCGATTTCCGACCCAATTTTCAAGCCGGGAGAGATGGTGCTCCTAGAACGTCGCTTAGCATGCGTTCGGTATAATGCAAGCCTCCGCGCTTTCTTCTCTCTTTCACCGTGAAGGAGATCGGCGCAGCGCGACGGCGAGAAATATTTCAAGGAATAGGAGGTCGGTTGCCTCGCGACGGCAGCCGATTCGCGAGTTTAAGGTCAATCTTGAAAGCAGGAGCGAACGATCGTGTTGCGAAGCCTTTCCATCTTATTATGCGATCGATTCCTTCTATTCACGTCACTCCTTCGCGCTAGACTCTTTCGCGAAATCTCTTCTATACGTTTCTATTCCCGGATCCAATAGGATTCCCGAAGGCTGCGAGTCTTTTGCGGCGAATTGTGAATTATATGTCAGTAAGAAGAGAATTGAGATTTATAAAAATTTTATTTCTTTGAATATTTCTTTGGATTTCGTGTGAAGAGTTTGTCAGTATATCGATAGAACGTCGATACGTAAAAAGATAAATCATAAAAGGGTGAATCATGAATCATTATATTTTAAAAGGATTTAAATTCGCGCGCGTATCATTGATGAACAGAAATATCTTACAACCGTAATGTCTCCTCTAATGAAATTCGATTATACTTTGCGCGCGATAAGTACGCAAGGAGCATGATAAATATTGAGAGGGCGGACGAGCGATTAATCGCCGCAAAATCAGGTGATACCTAATTAAAAGTTCGGAGTTTGTTTGGATTGATATATGTACCCTCGTGCGAGAATGGCTGCAAAGTAAGTTCTACGTTCTAATGGACGGGAACCTCTATGAATTATAATGAAATTCGTTCCAACGTTTCACGAGAGCGAAGATTTGTCACTGGCTAGCTGGAAGCGTGTACGCGCCATTATTCACTTTTTGCGTTGATATTCCGCAGAGGGTCGCATCGTTTTTTAACACAGATTTTAGCGATGATATATATCGATATTCGAGATAAAATCGGACTATTCAGTTTTTTGATCGGATTTTATACGGAAAAGGATTTGCGAACTTTGACCCCGCTCGAAATCCTCTTAAGAGATTCGAGAATCGAGAATTGATCTTTATTTGAAAACAAGAGGATGTAGAAATATATAGGTAACATATAGCGAATTCGGTTGGACGCACTAGTGCGCACTCAGTGCACGTTAAAGCCGTTGCACACTGATTTAATTTCTAATTTAGAGTAAAATGCAAATATTTCGACTGATAAACGCCCGATACATATTTTACCAAATAGTACAATAAAGATAATTGAGGGTTTCGTGATTTAACCCGTTTATATTAAACATGCATACGCTTTATGTTGATTCGTGTACGACGGCTTTAATGTGCACTGAATGCGCACTGATGCGTTCAACCGAATTCGCTAATAGAAATTTCACGTCGAAATACGATTCGAACTACTCTTTCTTTCAGAAAAAATATAAAAATATCGAATACAGGTGATGGTTTGATATAAATCGCTTTTATTATTATTTAATTATTATTAAATGTATAGATCGAAAAAACAATGAGCATCTTGCATATGATTTTTAGAAGAACATTTTATGAATTACTTTGCACAGAGTCCACTACAAAATTTATAAAATTAAACATCTAATTTTATAGTTCATGTAACGTAAAATAAAATTCTTGAATTTCTCATTGTAAAGATTTTTTTTTTGGATTGGACATATTTGTCAAATTATTCTTGGGTTACATCTCAAAAACGGGACTTTTACTTTCAATTTCTTTGCGTGTCTACATATTCCGTTATGATCGCGCCATTCATTCGTACTCACAAGGTGTCTTCAGCTTCTCCTTCGCCGATTGTATTGTACCATTGGATCGGAGCGTGATGCCGATACTTTTGGACTTTCCGATAGACAGGTTTTCCGTGGCACCCGGTGGTGATATTATCGAGATACCATTTTGCTCCATGTCGGCGCAATTAGGTGTTTACTGAAAATAGAGCATAGTGGGGTTACAATTTTTCAGTCTAATACAAAATATTGATGCCTTAACTTATCTTATCTCTAGTGTGGCAGCAAATCATGCAGCCAAAATCACCCCTTAACTCCGTGATACTCTTATTTATAAGAGTCTTATAAGAAACTGCCACCGGAAAATAAAAATGACAGATTGCAAATGAATTCGCAAATATACTCCGGCTCTTCAGATTATCTTTTTATCAGCAAACTACTGTTATGCGCGCGTTTTAAAATCACCTGCTGCCTGCTCTGATAAATTCTGGTGTAATTATAGCGAATTATGATTCCAGAAAAATTCTGGAAAATTTAAAATTTAATTAAATTCTGGGAAAAATCTTCTCATTAACTTAATCTTTAGTAAAATTTTGATAAATATTAACGGAATCTGTCCTGTTCTTTTGCTTATACTTCTCACAATTTTGCTAAGTCACAAAATAAGAAGGTCGACACTTATAACAGACTTCTCATTGACTGACTTCGCAACATTAGAATATCTTCTATCTGTGTTGCAAACAGAAGCTCTTGATAATCATATAAATAGAGCATATATCGTTATCTAAAGCCGGTACGATTTGGCGGAATTATATCGTCAGCTCAAATACAGCCGAGTTGTATATCATCGTGCAAATAACAAACGCAAGGTGGGAATAACTAATTAAATTCGCCAAGCTGTCAGATGAATTTCGACGCTTCGCGCACAAACGATTGAATCACACGTCTCCCGATTGCGGAGCAATCGTACTCCGTTAATTAAATCCATGATTTAGCACGCATATAACTGATGATTAACCGATCTCTCGTAAACTTGGCATCAAATATATGTTGCTGCATTCCCAATAAGTGTTTTAACTCGTGCAACTTACGCGGGAATATATGTTTATCTAAATTTGAAAAATTATATTATCGCAAATATTAAACAGCAAGAACGGAAAAAACCAATTATTAATCGATATTTTAACTAATTTCACCTAATCCTTTTCTTAATCCGTGATCTTTATCACATGATAACGGCTCGTTTCGAGCAATCTTTCGATGCTTTCAATTATATAATTTTTGGAATTCACCAAAAAATGCATTTCTGACGTCTGTAATTGTATGTTTTTTAAATTATAAATGTTATAAATTCTAAAGGAGCAACAACATTAAAAAAACGATCAACTGGTTTTTAACTTAGCTTTTAACTAATCAAGCTAAACTTGATACGCTTTCAAAGTGCTTTCGATAATAGATTGAACTCCAAACTTTCGCGATAACGCGAAAGATTCGCGATCGATTTATGACGTCATATCGAATCGTAATTTAATCTACTAGCACTCTTTTTTTTGCCGTCGTGGTTTACACCAGACATTTTTTTCCAACATATCTTTTCAACTTAAACATATGTTGTTGAAAGACTCCTCGCTATTTGTAAAATAGAAATATCTGAAGTCATTGGCACCAATGCCAACTAATGACGAGAGAAACACGCGAGCGAGTTAAATGACGTTTCAAAGTACCTATATACATTTGCATTTTAATTTATACACGTTACACTCATCGATTTCGTTCAAGAATCGGGAAAATTTTCATTTACAACGTTCGGTTATACGAAAAACGGCGATCATGAAAGAAGAGATTGTTGACTCTTTTAATTCTTCGATCGTGCTACTTACTGCGAAGAAGAACTCGCGGCTGCAACGTTGCACACAGATCTTGCACGAAGTCCGCTTTCGATGTATTTCCGTACGCCAAAAATTCCGCTCTCGTCAACAATTCATAAAAATGCGCGAATATGATCGGCACACTCGAAGGGAACGAACTCGCGCGGCTCTATTGTGGCTTATCCCAGGAATTGTCTTTTGTCGCGTGGTTTCGAGAGGACTGAATTCGCGAGTTGCGCTCACCTCTATATGTAGAAACCCTCCACTGTGTGCGCCAACGGCCGGCTCTGGCCGTCGCTCTCCCGTTAGACGACGGTATATGCACGACCACGAGAATCACGAAACGTATGCCAAATTATCAAGACGCGGCACGCGCGCGCGTTATTTCGTTTCCGCATCGGAAAATATTTACATTGGCGTCGACAAGTATCATAATATCGTATATGTATTATAGGATATACATTTCGCTGATCGACAACTTTGGCACACATCGCGGTTTTTATATGATATTGAAATGATCTTTTTTAAACGGAAGTAGGAAGAAAAGATCTTTTGAAAAATTAAAACTTATAGAAGCGTAATTAGATAAAAGATATTTATTAATATCGATTATACAATTATTTTTTAATTAGCTATATACTTTAAATATTTAAACAATGATAACGTATCAATTAAATTATATGGAGAAATATTTATTTTATTTTATTTTTAATGAAAAGTATCTCCTACGTGTGAATTCAAAAGCACTAGGTGAATGCCCTACATATTTGAAGAGCATTGTCAAGAAATTATCTTTGGCAAATCAGCCAAAACTTCTTACTCATCGAGTAAATTTTAACTTAGATAACATCGCGCATTGTTTTGATTAAATTACTTTATCAAATTCTGCGATTACAATATGATTTTAATATCCTTATAAGTATTTTGTTAGTATTTTTTATCATATTTTTAATATACAATATATAGATTGCTTTTTTCCAAGAAACTGAGAGAATGCTTTTTTTAATACGCTTATCATATATTATAAAATATTACATAATTTTTAATCAAATTTAGGCTAAATATTTTTTCTCTTAGATTTTTTTACATTTATATCTAACACTTATTTTAGAAACAACTTCAAATAGATCACACAATTCATCTTGACGTACTTATGGATGCCAAAAATTATAGAATTATTCTGAAATCGTTATTTTTATTTAACATATTTTTATTATCAAAAAAATAATTATAATAAAATAACGTATAATTGACAAAACCTACTTATAAACCATACTTGAGATTATTTGAATCGAATTGTCTTTAGCGATAACCAAAATATGTACAACCACAGAAAAGATTTCCGGATTCACACGGAAAGAACGGTTTTGCTAAAATATCTAAAAATTTAGCTAGATACAAATCTGAAAATAATTTTGTTGCACCAATAATTATGTAAAACACTCAAAGTGATAGCTATTATAAAATGCCAAAACTTTTAACAGCATTATCATCAGCGACCTACTATAATTATTTTGATGTCGCAACAAAATTATTTTCAGCAAAATCGTTCTTTCCGTGCAATACTATTACTCTATCATAAATAGGATCGATATAAGAACAATTATATTTATTGTTGAAAAAGGAATATTTTAGTTTTAAATGAAAATTCTTAAAAGAATGAAATGATCTTAGTCTTATCACGTTAATTTTCACAGAAGAATTTTACATTGGGCACGGTTACACCGGAGCATTTAGGTCGCGGCCGGCCTATACCTCAAATTCAACCTAAATTATTTAGGCCGTCTGTTTTACAGCTGCTGTAAACAGGTGGTCTAAATAATTTAGATCGAATTGAGGTAGGTATAGGCCGCGGCCTAAATGCAGGGTGTAACCGTGTTCATTAGATATTTTCGTCTTAATATATTAATATGTAAAACAAATGAATGATATTTAATCGGAATATGATCCGATGTATACGATCTGATATTTGATACATATTGTACATACTTATATAAGAGTGCCATTCTTGTTATATCATAAATCTTCTCGAACATATTAATTGACTGCGATATAATCATCAAAAGAAGTATGTTTTCATCCAACTTTTACGACAAAAATCTTCAGTAGACATCATTAGCAGCTAATCAGTATATTTGACTGGTTATAGAACTAGATCCAAATTTTCTGATTCAGTTAGCATCAGTTAATAATTAGAATTACAACTACATACAAATGTATACATGTATACTTACTAGAGAAATAAGACTCGAGAAGATAGGATCATATTTTTTAGTATTTCTTGTAGGGTTATATACTTGAGATCCATTATACACAGGTACGAACGTACGTGTCACGTTATTGCCGTCGACAAACAACGGTAGCACATATCTGTTTTGTGCCAATATTGTGACGCTAACAGCGTGCATTATACGATTATAACATCGAGTGAAGATTTATTCTAAACGTAAGAATATAAGCTTAAATCTATACTCTGTTACTCTTGTCTCAAGATAGTAAATCAATCTTACTTAATTCGAGAAAGAGAGAGAGAGAGGAAAATAGGAATTATTCATTTAATCTTGTTTTATTTTTATACTGCATGAAGTTGTGACGGAACTAAATATGTCTAGAATATTTTTTGTTTCGTTATCATCAGGGAAAGTCTTTCTGAGAGGGTACTGATAGGTTTATTATCCTATTACCTCGAATTGTTTTACAATGTCAATTATGAGAGAAGCAAATAAAATCAGTAGCGATTTTGTTATTGATGGTAGAATAATGTCAGGCAATCGATAAATCACAAGTCAAAGTATATCAAGTACAATTTATCTTATTGTCGGCACAGTTTATCGTGCGGAATGCTATCAAAAATTCAAATGATAAATAAATCTACGATTTAATCGCGGACATTAATGTGAGCATTTAGGAAATTTATCACATGATCAATTTATGGTCGTATTATGATTAGATGATTTACTTATAGACGAGCGACTTATTAGATACGATTACATATATAAATATTAGATGCAAGAAAAGCATTTTGTTGTTTTTTGTGCATTTCTTTCTATTTCTTATCTTTTTCTTTATTATTTATAACATAGACAACTGTAACTTTAATATTTCAATTTAAACTGATCGAATTAATTATATACGGGCAAATATATACTTATAATATCTATATGTTTTTATATTATTGTATATAAATATAATATATACAAAATTATCTGTAGTCGCGATACACTTAAATAAATACTCGTCGCGATTAATTCGAATTTTAAAGTTGCAATCGGGATATTGATTTCTGCGAAAAATATACATCCGAAGAATTATTAACGTCTCATTTGTTACACGTGTCTCGCATTAATGATGAATACAAATTAAAAGTACATATATGGCAGTAATTCATTTTCATCTCATCAGGAGATCATAATTATTTTATGTATAAGGATAGATCTTTTTTATATTATTTTTCTATCATTGTTTTCTTGTATATACCTCAATTATGCCATTATCTCCGCATTATTTCTAATTTTTCTTTGAATCGGTCAATAATCTGCAGCTATTATCATTGTTGCTCCTTCATCGATGTCTTAAAAAGAATAAAGATTATGGTGTACAAAGTAAACATTTCATCCGCTTCATGGCAAAGAACTCAACGAGATTTCTCATAATTATATTACGATAATATTAAGTAATCGAACCAACGCGCACCAAGAGCTGCATTATTAACTAACCGCATTTTGCATAACATTGCCGTGCCGGGTCGATGACTCCGGCGGTGTCTGTTTGGACATCGGGAGTCGAAGATATTCTTTCCTTCCTCTGCAAAGCAAAAATCCTAAAAATTACGCGTTTTACAATTATTTACTATTAAATGTACTTTTATTTTCTACATTTAATATCAATTATAATTACAAAATCAATTAATTCTTTGTCTTTCACAATTCTGCATCGTTTCATTTATTATTCTACACCATTCCATCTTTTAAATTAATATTTTCACGATTATGTATATTTGTAATGGAACTATTACCCGATAATATCTGCGATGACGTTAGTCGGACGAGCAAGTGAAAGATTATGTATCGGTTGCCGCGATAGTATAGGTAATTATGCTAGAAAGGACGAAGACAGATCGGGATCTTTAACGTCATAGTCCATTTGTCACGTTAAACCCAGAAGTAAACTGGTTCACTGCCACGCGGTTTTATTACGCAGAGAAAGGAATACCTTCCTACAACCGCGAGAACCGGACTCGCAGCTACCAGGAACGCGAAAGAAGAGCACCAGGAAGAGATGTATGAGAAAAAAATGTACGAGTTTGACCAGTTTGTGACACTTTGTATACATGTGTAATCTGTTAATTTGTTAAATAATAAAAAAGATTGTATCAGAGGAGGAAATAAAAGAGTTAAGAAATAACTAAAAGATAATGAAAATGAGCCAGCTCTCTTCGTCGTGTCGTTATTAATAATATATTTAAAGACGAAACGACTAGAACTGAAAATAATAAGTCGGAAAATTAAAAATAAAACCGACGAATTATCGACTTGCAACGATAGGATGTAACTCGATGGATCTGAAAGTGACTGAGAGTACATAGCAATCATATTCGTGATTATTACTTAGCTACTGCACTCTGCTCTCTCTCTGCTGAAGAGCAAAAATAACACTTTCGACTTTTCCCTTTCTACCATCTATAACATCCGAAGGAACGACGCGTGATATACGTGATATACTTCACTTCTGGAGTGTGTCTTACTTTCGACAAATTTTTATACGATTGCGGCTGCTGTGCAATAAAGCCAACATGCGTCGATCAATCACCCCGCGGTGATCGATAGACACTCTATCGTCGGCCGGCCTTTCTTGCCAAAGCAAAAAAAAAAGAAAAATTGCATGATCGATGGCGGCTAAAAATAAAATCCTTCGAAATGATATTGCGCGCGTAGGATGACGGCGCGGGAGGAATTAGGTATTATATCTCGGCAACAGATTTGCGGTGGTAAAAGAGAGAAGAATGTGGATAAATAATGTATCCGCCGTAATCGCGGCGCGTTTTGTCTCGACTCCGAGAAAGGAACAGTAGGTTACCCGGTGCGACAGAAAACGCTGAGTGACCCGATGTTTCTTTCTCGGTATTAGAGACAAATGGCTACCCTGACCTCGTCCATTTGTGTGACAACCAGCTGCACCGCGAATGGTACGAGAGGTCGGTTTTTTAACACTGACGGTAATGTCGGTACGAATCGGTATAAATAATTTTAGTAAGTAAGTAACTTATAGTAATAATTTATAGCGATAGATAAATTATGTCATTAGAAAGTCACAAATTAGAAAGTCAAATGTATTAAGCTAAATAAATCGATATTTATGTCGTTTTATATACATATATAAAATTTCAAGTAAAAATATGGAATTATAAATATTAATTGAATGTTAATTATAACACGGAGAAAAAAATATTAAGATCTAAAAAAATATTTATTTAGATTGCTGCCAATATTTACTTAATACAATACACATATTTATTTAGAATTAAATTATTTTTATTTAAATTGAGTAAAAATATCTAATTTTAAAAAAATATGTGTATTATATTAACAATAAGTAAATAAGCTACAAGCAGCAATCTATAAATAAATATTTTCTTTGATCTAAATATTTTTTTCTCAGTGTAGTAATTGTATGTTAAATAGCATCAACTAACATTTGTAAAATAATACTAAAGAAGTTTTAGTTATTCGTTAATTAAACGTATACATAAATACGAAATTTTTAGTTAAATTTTTTTTGTACTTAGGAATTTCATTATTCTAATTACAAAGTTTTTATTCGTGTAAAGAGGATGAAATGACGAATTATACTGTGTTGAAAAATTACAGAGTGCTAAAAATTATATCGCGTATGAAAAATACAGAGGAAAAATACTATCTTCCTTGGAACTTTACTGCTTCAAACGTAAAGTACCACGCTTCAATTTTGCGCGCAAGAATCCAAAATCTGCTTAACGTGATAAAACACATTCTCGATCAACGTTTACTACGTCGTACCACGTACATACCACATACACGCATCATATTCACGGCGCGATAAGCCGTACGAGCAAAAATCTATATTAATACATATTTTCAATTTAAATTTATTATCAACTTAAACTTATTCGCGATTATTTCTATCCTCTAATCTTTTCAGCATAAATTTTTACTAACTATTTCTTTAAGTTTACAGGATAGGAAAGCTTGATCTTAAATTTAAATAAAGAATGAAAGATGAGTCTAACACGTGGCCATAAAAATGTTTTTGTATAAATTTGTATGATAAACGGTGTAATTAAACGCTCGCTTGTAATAAAATGATATAACATTGTTAAAGATTTAATCATTTCAGTAAAAAGAGGTTATTTATTTCTTACACTCATAAAACACAATTGCGTTACGGTATCTAGATAAATCGCACGTAAACTTCTAAATGCAGAGGCTGTGCGCGCATAATCAGCGTGTAATTCACTTAACACGGTTTATTATCATTTAGGTATGCTTCCATCATTTGTGCGCGTTTTGTATTTACATAGTTATCTTCTGACGTGTTGTAAACTCTTGCAGCATGCTTGTATCCATAAAAAAAATTTACGCAAAAATGCACTCAAAACACTAAATTATTAAATATAAAATTATTAAAATAACTTCTTTAATATTAATATTAGAAAATTTTAAAACGTTTATAAATTATACGTTTCTATATAATTTAGCTGATTAAATAATTTATGTAATGTACTTAACCAAACAATAAATAAAATTAAGATTGAAATTATATAGACAGTATCCCAAAATGAGAAGATTTTCTTTCTGTGCAAAATCTTTGATTAGTTTTTAACTGATTTTTATTTATGAATTTAGAACGTCGCGTCTCATTTTTTTATTATCCATGTTAATTAGCATATTGCTCTGAGATTATGCAATGTAAAACAATTGAAACTGTAAAAATTTACATTTAATTTAAAAGCCTTTTGGAGTTGAATACTTTTCTAAGTTACTATTTTATGCACTGGTCCCTCACAGCGTAAGACATCACGCTCGTACGGAAACAGGATGCATCTGTCGTGGTACATTATCGTACGCTTATCTACGACAAAACGCGTCACGTGCAATCTTCCTCGACCCATTCCATATTCCATATACGTGAGAGAATAAGGCTGCCCGGCCACCAGGGGAATGTGTCAGGGCCTCGTGAGAAAATCCGTTCTCATCGTTAATCGCAGCACCGGATCTGGTGAGACGGGTCGTGCATCTTTCCACCGTTCATCCGCGAAGGGACAATCATACGTTCTCTCTTTCGTTCTTTTCCCCCCTTCCTTCGTTTGATCATCGTCTGCTTTCGCGCAGCTACGATCGTTTCGCAATTTCCTCTATCGGTATAGCTATCGGATCGTAGACTGATTGACAAAAATTTCCGATTGTTACCCTGCGTCGCAATCACGCTGTGCGATTACCCGCGAGTGAAATGGAAGACTAGAACGTGGCTTATGACATTTTGACGATCGGACGAAAGATAATTCGCGAATAAGGCGTGCTTTGACTTCCGATCATTTCTGGAAAACTTGACTTTTCGCACTAGAATCGTCTACCTGGAAAAACAATTCGTTAGGTCTACTTTCTCGCCGCATTTTTAACGCTAAATTTAGCTATACTCATCTGTTATCTCGCGATACATGTGATTATCTCTGAAGTACTTATACGCCACATGTGCAAAATGCTGTCCGAAATCCTTTTATCTTACAATTAATGAAAGAAGTGTTGATTCTGTGTAATTTCTACAATCTGAAGTAATATATACATCACGATATTATAATCTAAAACTGAGATATACGAATATTGTCAAATATACAATTGATTTTAATTTGGCTTTGCATTCTGGAGAAGAATCAAGTTATGTGATTTTCATAAATCGCAAAAACGAAATTCAATCGTCAATTAAATTACGGCACACTCGTAATTATCAGAATACCAATCATCAATATACGCGCGGAATTTAATTGAATCTTTTATTACACTTTTTTATTCTATTTCTAAAAGTACGTAACAAAATTGATTTTATTAATTTCCGTTTTAAGTGTTGTTTCTTGATGCAAAATAGATATTAATCAATATCTATTGGTGACGTCAACATTTATATTTTGACATCTCGATAATTCAACCGTCTTATTAAATGAGTGAAACTCAAGATTTCGAATATCTACATTTAACGCTAAATGCGCAACATAAATAGAGCGCTAAATCTCTACTAACGATCCTTTGAAGCCGTCAAAAGGATATCTCTATTCGTTAGCTGTATCACGGACGTGCATGATACCGTATAGTTGCAAGTTTGTAGTAAAAAGTGAAGGTTGTAACGCTGAAATATAGGACTGAAAAAGAAAAGGACTCTTCAATAGAGATCAGTAGATCAGTAGAGGAGATAATCTGTCTTCTAGAACCATAATAAACCAATCTTGATGTGATAATTATACGCAATCCCACGCGTTTAATTGCTCGGCACACTAAGCGATTTCGCCCAATATAGAAATTAATTATCGGAGGCATGGGATTGTGAACATTTCTGAGGAAAAGTACAGCTGTGCGATAATCGCCGCTACCAAAAAAAAAATGCTATTGTGCGAATTAAAAATATCATAAGAAGTATGTCACGATGTTCAAAGAATGCATATGTTAATGAATATAAGACTGTATTTTTACCGCGTATTTATTTAATGTACGTATATTAATATAAAAACCCGATATTTTGTAATACTTAATCTAATAAAAATCTTTGACAAAGTTATATTGACATGTTGAAAGTAAAATAAATGGTTATAAGAAAGATACTGATGTAAGAACGTTAATGTAGATATGAAGATAATATAGAGTTGAGTATAGAGTTCAATAGTCATTAATTATTTCTAGATAGAACAACATACATTTATATTTTAGGATAACTATCTTTAATTTTAAAAGAAGACTTTGTTTAGGCCTTGAGGCAATAAAAACATCGATGAGAAATTTACGTAACAGCTTTGTAATTACGTAATGTCAAAATTCAACTTTTTTTTTATATCCTCTTATTTCTCATATTATTTTTATTACTTCAAATTATTTTCTATTTAATTCAAAATATTCTTTTGCACTGAGAGCCTCAGTTAGTTTTAACTCCTACTTATTTTCCTTTGTTTGGCAACTCTGTTTATTAGAACGTCAATGTTATTGTGATTCCTCGCGCAGAGACATATTTAAATTAGGTGAATTTAGTAAGTCAAACTGTCGTCGAATGCGAGACTCGTACACTTTAATTACATACATGTAAATATTTTCTTCATATTTAAAAAAAGGCTGAAGAAGTCCTTTTTTCTGATTACTTAACGGCACTTCCGAACGCATCGTGGCGCGACGAACTGTTAGGATTCATTCATTTAAATCGGTGACGATATGACGTTGAAAACTAACGTCCTGAAATAATGCTCGAGGTACGGGGCTTCCATTTCAGCCACCAATTTGTGTGCGAAAAATCGTGAAAATAGACAAATCATTTAATCAACAAAATAGACAATTACCATCGCGTCTAAGTCATATTAGAGAGAGAAGGAGTTATAGTTGTTGAAAAATCATGCGATAGCATGGTGCTCCAAAAAATAAATACCGGACTTTGCAAGATAAACTAGAATTGATTGAAAAATTATATCTGGATAGATATCGTAAAATTTAAATCACGTTATGAAATTTATTTTTATGTAAGAGCACACAAAAGGGTATTAGAGATGCGTGCATATTTCACAAAAAGAATTTATATTTTTACTATATATAATAATTATATTTTAACAAATAGATGAAGTGTGAGCTATGATAATGTATGGTAAATTAATCAAGGAGGTACTTAACATAAAAAAATTACGTATATTTATGATTCGATCTTTTTGTCAAAAGATAATGCTTTACTTGAAGTAATACGTAGTTCATTGTAAAAGACATGAAATTCAGAAACAAATACAGATATATTTATGTTACGTACAAAAGATTACACTGTAACGATTAATTAATTATATAAGATATTTTGTATGTGTATAAAGATATATTTTATATTTTTTCACATTTAAAAGTTTTTTGACGATCCAACAGGAATTATCGTGCATCACAGCGAATCGAGCTCTCTTCAATTGTTAATTCTGCAACTACTTAAACAAAATAAACAACGTCTTAAATTCCAACGATATTATATCTTAGATCAAATGCGTGTTATAAAAATTTTTTCCCTCATATTTGTTCCATAAACAGTTCAAAAACTTTTTTTTATAACAAATAAATAATTTTATATTACAGTTACTAACAAGTTAGTGGTTAAAACGGAAAATTAGGTTAATGATAACCAGATAATTATGATTTTAGATGTAGAATTTTGTCCAATTCTCTCTGGGTTTCATATATCATTTTTACTTTATTACACTTATATGTATCGATTGTTTGTTCGCGCATTTCTTTCCATTCATACAATTGTTGAAATATAGGACGTGCAATAGTTGACGAACAAAATTCAATAGCAAAGTTCAAAGCTGAGTCGACTTTCTCAGCCCATCGAATTTTAATGCATAATAGCAGCCAAGAGAACCTGTGAAATAAATGCGCTTTACGTTAAGCAAATGTGAATCAATCTGAATAAAGATATATATATTTACCGCATTACAGCAATATTTTCGCAGTATTCCTCGAATTTGTAATGTTCTAAAATACGTTTTAGTTTCTCCTCGGTTATTAAATCTGCACGAAATTGATGTAGGACATGTAGGTAGGATAAGAATAAAAATTTCTCCAAGTTTAAATCGATATTTCTATCCCTTAAAGCATCAGGTATATTATGGGTTTGACAATCCCATATGAACCATTTTTTCACTAACTCGCAATACTTTGCTTCCCACGCGGTCTTTTCCGGCATGTTAGGTGACGGAGGGTCATCAAAGAACCACACGACCCATGCAACATCATCTAACATCTGAAAACATCATTGAAGTCGTTGTTTTTAAATGCTAAAAATATGAATACTAGTGAAACTGTTGTTTGTATGTATAAAAGAGTAGTTACCTTCTTTTTGTCAGAAAAGTATTGATACAAGTATTTTATCCAATCTTGAGTGTTTATACTCTTCAATGCAAATTCATTAAAATAAGATTTAAGAAATGGTTCGAATACTGAGGGTCCTCCTAACATATCTTCTAGTTTCTCTAAAAGCATACATCCCCTTCCATATGGCACATATTCGGTAGCTTCAATAACGGGAAACAAATCTCTCAAATTGGGTAATAAGCATTTTGGCCGGGCGACATTTGTGGATTCTTTAATCTATCATACAGTTTCAGAAAATATTGCAGTGAGAATGCAGGAATGTGTGTTTGTTTGTTTGTTTGTTGTTTATATATGGCAAGATTTTCTCATTTGGAAACATTAGGTATTTATTACTTCATTTTTTTTATTTAATTAAAGTTAATACCTTACCTTATATCGCAGATGGGCTATTCCTTTTCTTTTGAGAAAAGAGTTCATATCTTTAATCTGTATCAATAGTTTGCTTATAATTTTTCTGCTAATGAACATGCTGAAACTCTTATTTAACCACAAATGCTCATAATTCGAACACGTAACTAAACATCCTGCCCAGCTCTGTGAGATGTTCCGGGCAAGTAAACTGATATTAGAACAATCTCCAGGCAGTAGAATCGGCGAAATAAACATCACGCATGGACATTCTATTTTAAAATCGGCGATACTTGGTGGAAGCACGCATATATCGTATCTACCTAGAAATATCATTTTAAATGTAATATAACAAGAAACAATAACAATTAGCAAAAAGGGAGGATTGATAATACGCAAAGTTAAAATTTAATGTATATACAAATTTAAATAAACAAATATCAACAAGTTTGGTTGATGTTTTACCCCAAATATAAGGTCCACACAAACTTTTGGCAACCTCCAACATGCTTCCAGTATTAATGCCTGAACGGAACGTATAGCGAGCGGAAGAAATATATGTTTTTTCGGCATATAGACTGGTCCAAGCATTAATTTCTTCTTTTTCTAGTGCGCCCACAGCAATAATGACCGCATAAGATGGTACTGACTTATCTTGACAGAATTCATATACGTCTAATTTCGGATTTTCGGAGTTTTTATTTCGCAAAACAGCGGACATTAGAACTGTAAATACTTTTGGTACTGAAATCTAAACCATGAAATATATGTCAATAAAAATTAAATACTTTATTTTAATTTAATTAAAATAAAAAGTTTATAAGAAAATATTAGGGATTTGAGTTTGAATGTACAATTGATTCATTTTTTCACTAATGCATTCCATCTCCTCGTAAATTTTTATTATTTTTATCAATAATATTAATAATAATCAATCGCACGTCATTCTTTTCATGTAAATATTGTAAATGAATCAATGCGGAGAATGCATATACAAATACTACCTGTGATTAAATTCTTACCTTAGCAGTGTACGTAAATTTGACAGACGGGGTATCCTGGCAGGGAAACCATGCTCTAGCATATATTAGCTGAAAAAACAGAGACTTTTACATAATCTATGTTAATGTAAAAAAAAATATCCTTATATAGTCGGTTTACCTTGTTGTTAGATATAAGAAAGGAATATAAATTATCAGCAGTTTGCGCAGGTGTTAGCCAATGTAATGCAGGAGAGGTTGAAATTGTTTCATATTTAATTTGAATTTTATATCTAAAAATAACGTATTATGAGCGTATTCAACTTTCTAAATTAATAATTGTTAGTGATTGTACTATTCTAAAAAATATCTTATATTTACTCAGAGTTATAAATAATATCAACAGCTTGTGGTAACTGTACGTTAATAGGACTTCCACGAGCTGCACTATCAACATCTATATTATGACAATTTAATGGTTTGTCATCAATGTCTGTGACACCTGATATAAAAAGTCCGAGGCAATCTAAAATCTATAAATATTACACATGCAATATTACATATTAACACCAGACAAAATTATTGTTCGATATGGAAGAAAATATTTACTTACTATTTGGTTAACTGAAGGTTTCCTTTCTATAGTCAAAATTGCTTTTCCTTTGAGAACTTTTCCATAAAAATCCACGTTCAATTCTAAATCGATATGTTTTACACGTGCCTCTTCTTACAATTAGAAAGATACAGAAATTAAAAAATATGAATAATAGGCAATGATATATACATGTATTGAGGAAGTATATGACAAAAAATAATATATATTGCAATTATAAAATTATTATACAATTGTGTGTAGTATTATTTCTAAAATTTCTAAACAAACAATTTTTATACTTTTATGCTCATTGTAAATTTAATATATTTTATATGTTCAAGAAGGTGCGCAGAATGTTGTCAGTTAGTTAAAACTGTGAAAAAATTATCTAATTTTGAGAATTATAAATTGCTAAAGAGCTAAGGATATATGCAGCAGTTTTGTCTTTCAAACGTATTAATAATTTCCGCAAATATATAATATAAACCGTATTCTATTTCTTCAAAAAGAAAATAAGTAAGTAAACTTAATATTTTATATATTATGTTTATGTAGTTAATTAAATAATTGAAATACCTGGTTTCGCAAAAGAGTGTGGATCTGTAGGAGATAATACTGAAAAATCCATTTTAGGGAATCGAGTTGTAGCCTTTGTAAATGACTTGCGGTAATAGATCTTTGTCTAAACTCGCTTCACGAAGGAGCAGTATTAGGTTTAACTTGTAACCGTTTTCCTTTGTTTGGTAACATTTTGTTTATTTTAATGTCGGATGTCAAAGCAGGTCCGTGCGCAGAGGAAACTATCCCCGGGGCATAGCATGAATTTTGCGCCTCCCCCCCTTGACGCCAGTACTCGGCCTCTTTCGTCTTTTCTTTTCGCACGACCCTGTGTCAAATTGACTGTGATTCCTCGCGCATAAACATATCCGAATTAGGTAAATTCAGTAAATCAAACTGTCATAGGCCAGTATTTATAGTCCGATCTTATTTCACGACCATCTTACGTAATGTCTTAGAATACTAATACGGCTCTGTGATTGGTTCATAACATCTTAAGTACAATCTTGAAGGATGTCATGAACCAGTCACAGAGCCGTATCAGCATTTTAAGACATTACTTAAAATGGTCGTGAAATAAAATCGGACTATAAATACTTAAACGCGATAAAAACGTAATTATTTTTCTCTATTTTTTGAAGTTTATAAAGTCTTAAAAAGTAAAGTTTTAAAGGCAGTCATCTGTATACGTTTATTGATAGACGTTTAGTTTGTATGTTATCGACATCAAGTCATAGACGCGTTTTCATGAAATACGCAGAATATGGAATTTTTCTATCGATTATCGTCAGAATAAAGTTAAATCATGTGTCGTCAAAACTGCTCAGTTTCATCGAAGGATGCGAGAAAAGGTTAATTTCATATATAATACTAAAATTTGTTGCTATAAATTAAAACGATGATTTTTTTTAAAGTCTAGAAAAATTACTCGTATGTGCATTTGACACGAAACATGTGTCTCTTAATTACAGTTCGTTGTAAACACAAGTGTAATAAAACATTAATTAATTGGAAGTAATGAAACATATTAATTCTAGCATGACATTTATTTGTGCTGACAGAAATTGTTTGAAGAAAAATTCACCTTACAACATTATTGTGTCTCGTTGACGTAATACAAGCAAAATGATCCCGAGGAAAATTTTTGCAATGAGGGTTCTCATACCTGACCGCATTATGCGCACGAACGTTAAGATCGTAAAATCAGTAGGAAGAAAATAAAAATTATATCTGACTCATTGTGAAATTACAGCGTACAGAATTTTATTCTCAGTCATGCAACGTATATTCGCGTACATTCAGTTATTCGAGAAGTTACGATTTATCTATTATTCTTCACTTTAAACTTAGTTCTTAATATTGGCAAAGACATTTTTTATTTCTACAGTTATTTAAATAGGAAATATAGAAAATTAATAACAATTACATATTGATCGATATTTATCTAATAAAATAAGTATTTCAATATGTTTAATACAAGTAGAAAATTAATAATGTGAAAAATTGTTAATGACATGAAAATGACACATTTATACAAATAATACATTATACAAAAAGAGAAAAATATTTTATATAAAGTAAAAATGAGTTTTATCTATAGCATTGAAAATTGCTAATATCAAGTAAAATTTTAATAAAAAAAACATTTTATTTCGGTAAATGTGTGTGTTTTATACTTATTACAATATTATTTTAAAATAAGGCGACTTTTTTAAAATACCGTTATTAAATCTGAAGGTTTAGAATAAAACATATAATTATTTCGTGCTCTTTTTGTATGAAATATAGACAGAAAAGTTTATGCAAAAGTAGTAATCAAAATTTAGTTTCAAATTATTAAAATTATTTTAAGATATAACAAAAGAATGGTATTATAAATTGCCCATTGCTATTTAAATTTTCAATATCAAAGCAGGATGATTCTTCTTGATATATTTCATAACGCGTTATTATACATAGCGGATAAGAGATCGATGCGAAATTGATATACTCTCTCTATCGAATAAACCGGTAAGAATTTCTGTTAAAAGTGAGGTGAGCGTTATAAATTATTCACACGTCTTTATAATGTAACGCGCTGTCGCTACTCATCGTTCGTTTTCCTCTTCCTCCGCCTGCATTTCGTCTTGCGCGGTATCTTTTACGGGACCGCGGCAATCGTTCAAAAAATAGCTCTGAAGACGACCTTAACCTTTTTAAAATAACATCTGTTTCTCCGTCTCACTCTATCTCTATTCGGAACGGCGGTTGCGTTACGTGGAAACACTGCACCGTTCAGATAAATTATAGATGACGTTCTACGAGATTACCTTGCATCATGCGCACATCCCGCAGGGATGACTGATCCGCATAGTCATTTGGGCTTAGCGAACCCGCCGACCCGAGCTCGATACATTGCGGACACCCACATGCATTTGCACGTCATATACATCTACATACATACACATCTTTGCGGGCGATAGTACAATAAACTTTTAGGGGTAAATGGAAGCGAGGTACAATGTAATTTTTAAATAATAATTGAATAATAAGAAGAATGAAAGACAAACTCATATACGTTTGATACAATTGGAACGAGACAGCGAGTGCTAAAGCTTATCTTTATTTATGTTCCTTAATTAAAAAAAAAGGTCACGCTCACCAGTATTCACAATTGAACAAATGAACAGTGTCCTCGGTGTATTTATGGTCTTATCGATTCTCTCTAACATTTGCCATGCACACGAGAGAGGTTTGAAAATTTAAAAAGGAATCGAGATGTAGTCGAGAGAATTAAATTTTCTATACTAGTTTACATTTAAATTTTTCTTAATGTATAATATAACATAAGATTAACAGATTACTTAAGAAAAATTTTGTATCGCGTATTTATTATCAAATTACGCTCCAGTCAAAATCTTTTTTATAATAAGAATAAATAGGAAAAATAAATATAATTATTCCTAAAGAGCGATATAATTACAAGTTATTGATATTTTCTACATACCTATATATATACATTGATATTTTCTGTTCTTAATATAGAGTCATTTTCTTATACAGTTCATGTTTCATGTAAAAGTCTTTCTATTTCTTATTTGTACATCGTTTGAACTTGGTGAAAGCTTTTGATTTTCCCACACATGGTTCAAGTTTCTTGACACTTTTCGACCGTATTAATGTAACTTCTTCCACGCTTGATATTCTTCCGCATAATTCCTGACAATGTCTTCGTTAGCATGGACCGTCGTGCCTGTAAGCAATATCTACAAAAAGGAGTACGTCTCGTTATTCAGCTTTGAATGTTCCATCGGTCTATCGATCGAGGAACACTTTTGTCTCGAGAGAAGTATAAACGATATCTCTCCTACATTCTCCACATCGTCGCGTTGCAACACTCGAGAATGCACGGGACATGATCTTAATCGACGTCGTCAACGTCACATGCACACGAATATCACGATTTGTTCTATGACGTAATTTTGCACGCTCAATAGAATTTATCGCGCGGGATCGCTCCTTCCGCCGTTTGACGCGCGCGAGGCGTCACGGCGCCCAGGACACTTTCGCGTACGTAACAAAGATGTAGCTCAGATAGCTCCGAAAATTGCTGTAAGATTGCGTTTTTCCTGTTATGTCGAAAATCCACGTCTGCACAACGAGACAAAACCGAAATTACCGCGAGGCGCGCGCGTAATTTTACGCGGCGTAAGCAAGTTAATGAGCGAAGAGGATCCCGAGTGAAAATATACCTTCGTTTGCGCGCGAACGCAAACGCGAGCATTACGATATGGCAGGAATTCGTCCGGGGATTTATCATAGACTCACTGTATGATTTACAAACCTCACCTTTTTCCGGGGAGCGTAATTTAGCGCACCACAGCGCCTCCGGGCTCACGTAGGACCTGCCGTCGGTGCCGCACACCGGCTGTCTGTGCTCCTCTTCCGGTACCGAACCGCAAGGATAGTCATCCGGTCCGGAACACGATCCGTGATGCCTCAGAAACACATCTGCGGGATGTGCATGATATCATTGTCCTCGTGTAATAATTCAAGTTTGTGAAAAATTAACGATGAGAAATGGAAAACGTAAATCTTGGAGTACAGCGATTTTGTTTCCTAAACTTTCGCTCGCACGAAAATCGTGAAAGTTATACTATCGCTTCGTATACAAAAATTTTACCGAAATTGAAACAATCCTCGAATATTTTTTGAATAATTCGAGCATAATTGAAATGACTGAATTTTTCAAGAGATAATCAATGATGTATTTGAACAATTGAACCGACACACTTGGATGCGTTTGGAAATGGCAAATTGTCCAGCGTCGAGTTCTTTTCTCTTTCCGTCTCTCTTACGATGCAAGACTCACATTTATCGTGACGAGTGTGGCATTGCAAGTGATGTGTACTCTGATACGTGCGACCGTCGTTCCCGCAAACCTGGTCGTCCGCGGTGAAGACGTCGTTCACGTATTCGCCGTTTGGCAAAATTGTCGTATTCGTGTGCGCCTCAATGCAGGATTCGTGGCTGTGCGTGCCGCATTCCCCGTTAGAAATTACTGTTAAATCTGAATTAAAGAAAGTAAGCTACATATTCGCAGACTTTCTGCATCAAAAAGCAAACTACAACTACACTCCTCGAATTAAAATATAAACGGTTCGCGGACTTTGAACTACTATTGAAGAATGAAGAAACACATTAACAAACCACATAACGTAAATAATTAAATAGTTTTTGCATAAAAAAATTATTTCTATATTCTTTGACCAATAAATGAAAATTTCTATTAAAACGAGCAAAATCTGCTTACAATTAGTGAATTTTTGTATTGAATATTCGTCAATAAAAGTTACCTCAAATCTTGAACAAAATAAAAGTAAATTTTTTGTCGTACAGATTGATTATGCTTAAATTAACTTACTATAATTTACAATTATATAAAATGAAATTTTATCAGTATTTTAACAATCATTTGGAGAAAATCGATTCGAAACTCACACAAGCATCCGTCAAGAAAATTTGTAAAAATTCTTTGTCGATACTTTTACAATATATTATTACGTACGTGGCTGATAGCAAAGAAAGATAAAAGGATTTGGATAAGTGACTCCATCCGACGCGCAGACCGGATTCCACTCATATCTCGATTTCGCGAGGTCACAAACCGCCGCGCCGTAAAGCTGATGGACAAATTCCACCCGGCAACCGCCGTCGTGAATAATTTGCAACGCTAGAAAAATAAAATAGATTCTGACGCTGTGTGCTTCAAGATTAATCAAACATACAATAAAATGCGATTCGCACACGATATTTTTCAACGATTAATTCTTCGTGTGATTTTCGTATTTATAAATTTTAAACTTAGTTTTACGATTATCACTTTAGTTCTTATACTTTAAAGATGATCTCAGTGTCGCGTTTATTTTCATCGCGCATATTCTGATTAATTTCGTATATGATAAAATTACGGTATCTATATTTCGCTACGATCGTCCCGTGCATTAATGAAGTTAATAGAAAATCGCGTTTGAATCCGCATGGCCGTCGCGGCGACGGGCAACTCGATTCGGATGTAAATCGTAATCCATCGTCCGCAGAGGGATAACCGGGTTGTGCCGACGAAACATTTAGTTCAAAGCGGGGACTCTAAATTAATTCAGCACCGTCGCGTCGCGAGACTTAAGAGAGCGCGAAGGTACCGGCGCGGCGCGGCGCGGCGCGGAGCGGAGGAGTTTGAGCGTTATTTCCGACTACTTGCCGGCAATTAGGCGAATCATAACTAAACGCTTCCGCGTAACTTTCGTCGTAATCCCTTACCGGGATTATATCGTTGCAGGCACTTGAGCTGCGCCGCGTTTGGATAAGTGAATCCGCTACTGGCGCAGACCGGATTCACCCCGTAATATTTGGTGCCGCCACGGTAACAGTCATCGTCCTGGCTGCACTCCGTCATCGGCACGGCTGTCAAATCTGAAACGGATCACGAAAAAAAATTCAGATGTGCGGTGAACCCTTGCAAAAAAAATACGATCCATCGAAATATCAATATATCTCTCGGATTTTTAAGAGAATCAAGGCTTCTTAAATTATCTATGTATATATAGCCAGCAAGAAATGCAACATAATAAGGCAAACGCTGAAAGATATTTCTCTTGGTAAACAGAAATTTTTAATAAATTCAGGAAATTTAAAAAAAATACGGAAAAAAACGTTACGACGCAGATTAAAGTTAGCGTCCGAACTTTGTCAACAAATATTAAATATACGTGTGAAAAACGAGACGATTAATATCGCCAGGTACTTACTTCTCGATTGCCTCTGACGAACGCATAGCAGAGATTGCGTATTAGTGTAAATCTTGTGATCTGAGCCGCAAACTGGCTCGTAATACAGATTGACGCTACAATATTCTTCGTTCTCCAAGCACGGACCGGCATGCAACGTGGTAACTGTAAAGAATTTTACTTTATTATTAGAAAAAATGTCGAACAGTATTTTTTACTCGTGCAAACCTCTTTGCAAGACTTGCATTATGTATTTCTAATTCATCAACATCTCATTATCGTTTCAAAAGACAACGTGATTAATATTTTTTAACGCATTACTATCATGTCGTTAATTTCTGTCAATATATGAAAATTAATATATTTTAAGAAATTAATGACTTTGCTTTTGATTAACGCATAATGTATTATATGTATATTTGTAAAGCACGACTTATATTAACATCTCATTGTAATTCAAGAATTATGATATAATTTTTAAAGTAATCGTCAGTAATTTCTTCTAATTGAAAAAGAAAGATTAACTTACCGGTTTCGCGGCTGTGATGATTTTTACAATCTAAGTAAAGACTATTAGCGTACGTCACACCGTCGTCGCCGCATATCGGACCGCCGTATATATCCGGTTTGTCGAAAATCGTACAGTTCTGATATAATGCCATCTTGTCGTCCAAGTTAAGCGCAAGTCCCACTCTATCGTGCATTCCTGTAAGATTTTTAGTTTTTTTTTTCTGCAAATTGATTCGTATCTTTTTCGTATTTTATCGGAGAGAAATATATATCTGTGCATGAGATCAATTGATAAAATTCGTATTAAACTCGGCGAAGAGATATCAATGAAATTTGAGTTACCGGTAAAAAGAAGAGGAAGAAGAACGTAGCGCGCAAGTGAAAACGACATTATATGCTGCGAGTGCAGATTGCAGTTTCGAACGTTGAAGAAGCCGTCGCAACTATAACTATGTCCGCTCGTGCACCTGCTGCGCCGCTTTTATTTTTTTCCTCTCGATTGCTTATATTGTTACGCATTCCTCTCCCGTCGTAATAATCAGGGAAATTCAATATCGAAAACGTGTCACTGCCAGGCAACGCTAGCGAAATCAATCGTAACAATGCGTCATTATTGATCCTCCGCCGCCAATTTGTCCACGTTGATTTAAACGTGATCTGTCATGTAAATTAATAATTTGTCGCGTAAAAACACGTCATGAATAAACGTGTTTTGCGTAATACGTCTGTTATCGGCGAATTAGTCAGCGTCCAAAAACGTGACGCAAAGTCGACGTAATGGCAAAGGAAGTAAAGATGGAAGAGAACGGAAAGCAATGAAAAGAGAACGGGAGAAAGAGAGAGAACTTATTCTTAATAATATTTTATAATTATTTGTTAAATTATTATGTATAATTACAACAAAATATTAATAAAGCTGTAGTTTCATTTGTATTGTAACTTTCCCATTTGGTACATTGAAAACAAAAAGAACAGAAGACCAAAACATAAAAATGAAAATAAACAGACGCGACGTGATGGAATGTCGCGGTCTATTAAGCCTTGCACAGTAGAGCGTATATTAGGAATAAGAATAAATATGAAATATTATATAAGATATATAAATATAGGAATATTCCCGTAATAAATATTAAACGTTAGACTATGTTAATGTAAAAATATTTCTATATTTATTTCTTATATTTCATTCTTTTCCATTGCGCGTTACGTTTAAGTACAGTTTTTTCTAATTCTGATTCCTAATATTTAACATTTATTCTTATTCCTGATATATGTATGTATCTCTTCTGCCTTAGTTTGAAGATTTTTTTACTAATTATTTTTTTAGGTGTTGCTGTAGCATAATCTACATTATCGACAAATAAATAGCTACGTTATCAACAGATGATTACAACAGATAATTATCTGCATTACCAATACAAGAATAATCAATTATCCATCGAGTGCAATATTATCTGCTGAGCGAGTCTTCTTTTCAATGCACACTCGCATGATCTAATTATTCTAAATATCAAAAGTATTACTTTCTTTAGGGCAAACTTGACGTTCACCCTCTATACTAACGAAATATACAATTAATAATTATCTTTAATAATGTTTTGTCGATAATTGAAGACAGTTCGAGATCACGCGCTCAAACGATATCGCGCAGAATTTGGATGAGTAACGTCATTCGCCGTGCGCGGGCGCCATTTTCGCTCGTGGCACAAGCCACGTCTCAACTTCATGGCAGGAGTATCGTGTATGGGGCTCCGTTAATACAAGCACGGCGATAATTTGGATACTTGCGATACGCGGTGGTCGCGGCGAATAATCAACGGCAACAAGATGGTACGTAGAGAGACGGTAACGATGCGGCAATGCGAGGAGCGGGCGAGTCAGCAGCTCGCAACAATACTCGGAGTAACACTACTCGTGCGCTCGACGCGTTGACATTTGTTCTCGAGACACGTCAAAACATCTCTCAAAACCGCTCCCTTCTCAGGATGACGAAAAATTTATTTGCTTAACGTAACCAGCTTCTTCGCGCGAAAAGCGTCTCGTTTATTTTCCGCGCGAATTCCCCGAGAGGAAAATTAAATTTAACACGAACCTCAAACGTAACGTTTGACTTGAAAAACCACTGTAGAATGACAATCTTGATGGCACGGCAAATTAAAAAAAAAAAGCATACAATATGGATCTCGTCGCGCAATAAATTGTATGAGTTTAGTTCTAGTTCAGAGTTTATCTTTTTTGTCTCTCCAACGCGGAGTAAAGAAGATATAAGCTCTGAACTGGCGCAGGCACTTCAGCAATAAAAAAACAACAGACCCTAAATCCAAGGATTCTCTTCCCTTAGCCTCTAAGATTAGACATCAAGCGGAAGCTGACGGCCAGGTCGGACAGAGTGAAGAGCGTGGATCTTCACCCGACCGAGCCGTGGATGCTGTGCTCGCTGTATCAGGGCAACGTCAACATCTGGAACCACGAGACGCAGACCCTGGTGAAGACGTTCGAGGTGTGCGATCTGCCGGTAAGGACGGCCAAGTTCGTGCCGCGCAAGAACTGGGTCATCACCGGCTCCGACGACATGCAGATCAGAGTGTTCAATTACAACACTTTGGAGCGCGTTCATTCGTTTGAGGCTCACAGCGATTACGTCAGATGTATAGCCGTACATCCGACACAGCCGTTCATACTAACGAGCAGTGGTAGGTTAGACGACGATCCCGTTTGTCCGCCAAGCTTATGCTCATTCCTATATTTTATATACAATATATCAATGTTTCTCTTATGTAGATGATATGTGGATAAAATTGTGGAACTGGGAGAAGTCCTGGATCTGCCAGCAAGTATTCGAGGGTCACACGCACTACGTCATGCAGATCGTATTTAATCCAAAGGACAACAACACTTTCGCCAGCGCGTCCCTGGACAGAACTGTCAAAGTGTGGCAGCTCGGCTCGCCCACAGCTAATTTTACCTTGGAGGGTCACGAGAAGGGTGTCAATTGCGTAGACTATTACCACGGTGGCGACAAGCCGTATCTGATATCGGGTGCCGACGACAGATACGTCAAGATATGGGATTATCAGAATAAGACCTGCGTACAGACACTGGAGGGCCACACGCAGAACATCTCCGCCGTGTGTTTCCATCCGGAATTGCCGATCGTTCTCACGGCCTCGGAGGACGGTACCGTCAGAATATGGCACGCGGGAACGTACAGATTGGAGTCCTCCCTCAACTACGGTTTCGAAAGAGTGTGGACCATAGCGTGCATGCGAGGCTCGAACAACGTTGCCATTGGGTACGACGAGGGTAGCGTTATGGTAAAAGTCGGCCGTGAAGAACCGGCCGTTTCGATGGATTCGCTTGGCGGAAAGATCGTGTGGGCACGTCACAGCGAGATCCAGCAGGTGAACTTAAAGGCGTTGGGCGAGGAGGCGCAGGACGGAGAGCGGCTGCCGTTGGCTGTCAAAGATATGGGCGCCTGCGAGATATATCCGCAGACCATACAGCACAATCCGAATGGTCGATTCCTGGTGGTCTGCGGCGATGGGGAGTACATTATATACACGTCAATGGCACTGAGAAACAAGGCGTTCGGACAGGCGTCGGAATTCGTGTGGGCGGCGGACTCGAGCCAATACGCAGTGAGGGAGAGCAACACGACGGTGAAGGTGTTCAAGAACTTCAAGGAGAAGAAAAGCTTCAAGCCAGATTTCGGAGCGGACGGTACGACACATCTTTTATCTCTCCGTCTCTTCGTGCCGACTTGACTCCTATATATCGTTGTCGCTTGCAGGAATTTTTGGTGGATTTTTACTCGGCGTATCGTCCGGATCTGGGCTCTCCTTCTTTGACTGGGACACGTTAAAGTTGATCCGTCGCATAGACATACAACCTACGCATGTGTATTGGGCAGAGAATGCCTCGCTGGTGGCATTAGCCACGTCAGATCAATATTTTATACTGAAATATCAGGCGGATGTTGTCGGTAATGCCACAGAAAACGCTGAGGACATTGAAAATGCATTTGAGGTACGCTTGTATGCTTAATTGCTTTAGCAAGCTTTTGTGTATTTTTTATCGTCCAGTTTTAAGTAATGTTTTAAATAATATTTTTAGATGGTAGCGGAGATGAGCGAAGTGGTGAAAACCGGTTTATGGGTCGGCGACTGTTTCATCTATACTAACAGCGTCAATCGCGTTAATTACTTCGTCGGCGGCGAAGTGGTCACTGTCTCTCATCTGGACAGACCGATGTATCTGCTGGGATATGTACCGAGAGACAATAGATTATACCTTTGCGATAAGGAACTGTCTGTCGTATCGTACGCCTTGCTCCTATCAGTGCTAGAATATCAGACTGCGGTTATGCGAAAAGATTTTGAAACTGCCAATAGAGTATTGCCGACGGTCCCGAAGGAACATCGAACGCGAGTAGCTCACTTCTTAGAAAAACAGGTGTGTAATTTAATGCGATATATATATTATTGCATTAATTATGATTTATTGAAAACTGTTTTTATCTTTGTTTTCATCTTACAGGGTTTCAAAGAACAAGCTCTAGCGGTATCGACGGATCCCGAGCACAGATTCGAGCTAGCGCTCGCACTAGGAAATCTCGAAACCGCGCATACTCTCGCCAAGGAAGCGAACAGCCAGCAGAAATGGCGGCAATTAGCGTCCCTCGCCACGCAAAAGGGAAAACTCTGTTTGGCGCAAGAATGCCTGCACCAAGCGCAAGACTTCGGTGGCCTATTGTTGCTAGCTACCAGCACGGGAAACGCGGATATGATACAGAAGCTTGGCGCGGTAGCGGACGAAACGGGAAAGAACAATATTTCCTTCTTGTCGAACTTCATATTGGGCGACGTGGACAAGTGTCTTGACATCCTAATCAAGACGGACAGAATTCCCGAGGCCGCGTTCTTCGCCAGGACATACGCGCCCAGTAAAATCTCCTCTATCATCAAATTGTGGAAGGAGAAACTGTCGGCGGTGAGCGAGAAAGCCGGACAGAGTTTGGCGGATCCCGAGCAGTACGAGAATCTTTTCCCCGGATACAGAGAAGCCCTGAAGGTGGAAAAATTCTTGCGGGAAGAAAGCAAGAGAAAGATTCCAGCTTCTGCATTTCCTACCGTTACGGTACGATCGTATTATTTATAAATACTAACGATATTAACGTATCGTTGATAAGAATCAAATATTAGAATCTCAGTTATCGAAATGGATCTCGAAATGAAATGTCGAGATACGCGATTAGTAACGCGTTAAGCCGATTGATCGAAAAACAATAAACTGTAATCGCATTAATACGACGCAAATCGTCTCGCTGACTGTCGCTGAGACGAATCTGGTACTCGTCTCAATCTCGAGCGACAAGTATAATAACAACAAAAGCGCCGTGAAGGAGTTGAATAATATTTTTATAGAGGTACTCATAATCACGTGATAAAATCGGGTCACGCTCGTTACTGATAATAAAAAAAAATCTTGCGTCCCCGCATCTTTGTTATCGCGTAGTTACAGCTCGAGAGAACTATATAAAATCGATCTCGCGCTTGCCGATAAATCTTGCGTTTCGCCGACAAAGCTATCCGCCGTGTCATTACGAAACAAAGATTATTAAATAATCACATAAAATATTTTAAAGAATATAATATATATTTGCGTATACGTATTATTATTACGTATAGATGCGTTACAAAGAAATTGTATGACTAAACATGTATTAATTTTATAGTCTAATGTCGAGCGGAATCCGTTGGAGGAGATGTTGGCCGCCGAGCAGTCGGGCGCATTTCAATATCAGGGTATTCACAGCATCTTCGAGCTCGAGGAGAAGCCGACTGAAGCGATGGTCGACAGATTACAAGATCTTTCAATATCGGGAATAAAGGATTTTTTAAGTAAAGCAACCACGTCCACCGTGAAGCCAGAAGTACCTGAGAAAGGAACGACGAAACTCGCGAGTAGTGCCAGGCCTCTCACGATGGACGACGACGATCTAGACATCGATCTGGAGATCGACGATAATATCGATACTACAGTGAGTGTGGTATATTATTTGTAATATTTCTAAAATAGTTCTTGATGCGTTAACTCTGCCTCCGTTCTCTAAATATGTCTCGTTTCTTCTTGTTCCGTTTGTTTCGAAGGACATACATTTTACAATTAGAAGCATTTTGAATGTTTTACAATTAAAAATAATTGTTTTACCTTAAACCGATAATCTAATGTACAAAACTTGTAATATAAGCATCAAACCTCGCAATCGTAAGATCGTTGAAGATAAGCCAAAAGCGAGAAAGGCGCGAACAAATAAGAGTTGGAGGGCGTACAATTAGGCGACGGTTTAATACTCTTAAATATGGACGTAACTTTAGACGGGTATAGCATTACGAAAACACGTCAAGAAAGGGGCTGCATGACGTACCTACATACCATATACATGCATAAATCCCATGCACGTGCAGAATACACCGAAATGCACGTCTTATTTACATAACTCCAATATATGTATTATATATCATGGAGCAAATATACGTGTAACGCGATTAATGCGTCGCTAAAGGCAATAAATCGTGGTGCAAATAATGAAAATGTAAATGACAGTAATGCAAAAAATGGCGAAACAGTTTAATCTACTTAGCAAAACATCCCAGTCTATTTAGGTGATTTCGTATTAACGACGCTGTGAAATTAATGCATATATTTTTTGCAAATTAACTCACTCTCCCGAGAAGAATTTATATACATATTTAGATTTATACAAACCTCATCTATATCAAAATGTATCTGTATCTGGTGTGCATACATGTTCATTGCGAAAATCGGCGACAGATCATTAAGCCCGGTCCCGGTGTAACTGATACGAACGCAGGGAGAACAGTGGTACGCACTCTCTTTCTCTTTTTCTCTGCGAGCTTTTGCGAAAGGCCTCGGGGGCTTGTTTGCTGCGAGGCAGTCACGCCGCATTTTGTTTACAGACTTGTTGCCATAACATACGACTCCCGAGTCGAACCGTACCCCTCCTACTATAAGGTTCCGACCATTACTACGTTTTGTCACGCTCTGCTTCCTTTTTTCCATTCACTCGATGGTGCATTTAGGAATACCTGCGTTTCGTTATTTCTCGCTTTTATGATTTTAAGGGAGAGAGAGAGGGAGAGAGAGAATGTAAAATCCAAATTATTTTTTAATTTTTTTGTAAACGCAATGATTATACATATCCCGTAGCAGTTTGCTTGAGTATTGGGGAACGTTTGTAAAATAACTGAATTATTTTCTGTTCCAGGGTGTCAATCTCGATGATGATCTCCTCGAAGAAGATTAACCGTTGAAACAGGAGCTGAATGGCGTACATCCATCGTACTTTCATTCTTCTTCTGTTATCAGTCATTCCCCAAGAAAAGAAGAAAACGATGAGAGTCGTTTAGACTCGAGTATTAAGATTATAAAATTTATCCCTGTGCGCAAGTATGTTTGTATCACTGCATGAATTAACAAAGGTAACGCAGCGCGTATTTTCCGGTTGGCATTAGCGAATGATTAAAAGTTAAATATATTGTTAATATAACGGGAAGTATAATATGTGCTCCTATATTTCTCGTACTTATCTCCGTTTTATTGCGAACGTTTTTCCGTTTCCTTGTTCCTAAACGCAAAACAGTAAAAGCATTTTATTTTTTTTATTTATTGAAACGCATAGTATAGCGTATTTCTAAGAATGAGCAGATAAAAAAATATTTATTAGCAATGATTTCTTGACGCTAATCAGTCCAGTTATGCGTCCAAGTTTCAGGATTTTTTTTTTTTTTTTTTTTTTTTTTTAATTAAATTTTGAAGACACAAATAAGTGACGCGATATTATTTTTCGTTTAGTTTGAAGCGGATTTCAAGCGGAGTTTTAATTTAGAGCTTATTAATAGATGGATATAAAGCACAAATATCCAATTTGTTTTGAGAAGTGACGAATGTCGGACGATGAACTCTTTCATTCGCGCGAAAGGGATCCTAAATTTGCCGAGAAACAAGCGCCGTGCATTTCCAACTTTGGACATCAGCTGCGCGTATTCGTCACGTTGCATTTTCCTTCGGGATTTTCGGGCCGGCCGGGAGTGCGTGCGTAAAAGCCGGAGTCGAATCGATACACTCGTACGTGTCACAAGGTGCCGGGGGGAAAAACAAAGAGGCGCAGTTAGCACGAGCCGTACGTGCCCGGCCGTGCACTCACGAAAGAGGGAACGGGCGTGCGTGTTGAGGCAAAATATACTCGTTATTAACGCCAACAGGAAAAGGAGGTGCGAAGAGTTAAACTTATCTGAGTAACCGAGGAAATAGCGCAATTTTTTTTTTCATATAGAGAGATTAAACACGATGTTAATGTATCGTAATTTTTTTTTTTTATTTGACTGCGCAATATTGTTCTTCACGCGCGTTCTTATTTGCATGTTTCAAATAGACCTACATGTTTGCCGGTAAGCAACATTCCCCTCATATGTAAAATACAAAATCAATGTAGCGTAATTATAATATAATTATTTTAAAACATCGATGTTAAAATATTAACGTCGTAATTAATTAAAATGTCGACGTCGCTGAATGTAAAGTAAACATCCAACGCAAGCGTGCGTGATTACTCCGCCGATATCCGGAACGTTTCTATACGTGGTACGGGACGCGAATTTAAAGCGCGACGCGTTGTTTTAATAACGTGTGCACCGATCAAAACGATAATTCTCCCATTCCGGCCGATGTCGGATCGGAGTGCGTCAGCCGTCGGCGCGGAGGTGCGGTTTTTTTTACGCGCTGAAACGCACTCGTTGCAGATCCTCGGCGGAACGACGACGCTGAGGTCGGCGTTCTCGAATTCGAGCCTCGCTCGCCCGATCGCAAAAACGCACGAATAAGCTCCCCGGGTTTGTCGCATGCACGCCATGCACGCGCATTGCAACTCGGGTTTCCGACCGGTGGAACGACAATGAGAGAAAGAGCCGCAGTAGATCGGGCGAATTATCGCGCTTATGACGATATCATGGATTATTGCGTGCGAATATATCTGTCGCAGGAATTTCGTGTAATTAGCTTTTTTTCGCAAAATTCCTAGAGAATCCACAAAAAACCGTGATATTGTGGTATGAATAAAATTACACCATTAAAAATAAAAATTGCACAATTTTACTAGTGATTTAGCAAAATTCTATAGGTTCTGTTAGTGAAATTGTGAGCAAAAATGTTTATTAATCTGTATTTATAATTATAAATATAATTATATAACGTTATATTTATAATTTTTATTCATTCCACAATATCCCGATTTTTTTGTGGATTCCTTAGAGATTTTGTAACGAATTACACGAAATTCCTGCGACATATCCATTTGGCGTTTCGCGAGAATAATAATAATCTTTGTTACAATGCACAAAAATTTGAGACTAACAAGTCTCATAACTACGAAAGACATGAAGAAATGAGAAAGAATTGCTCCTCGCTGATCTTTTTTTTTGCTCGTACATAAAAACAACTTTTATTACGATCCTTGGACGCGCGTGTTTACATTCTTAAATATTGTACATATAAAATAGAAAATAAAATGAAATTTTCTAATATTAATATTATTAGATACTATATGTCCATAATTTAGATATCAACAGATCTTCTCAGGTTGTTGACAAAATAAAATAAAATTTATAATAGATATTAATGTTATTAGAGAGAGACTAACATATATCCATAATTTACAATTAGATATCAATAAACATTGATCTTCTACGGTTGCTGATAAAAAGAGACACACGTCGCATAAACCACGTTTATATATAATTCAATATCAAAGTAGTTATATCAAGAAAAATGATATTATGATCTTTGAAACGTGTCCGGCGCCAGGATTACTCATAAAATTATCACGTTCGGATGTTGTCCACGTTAACAAGTCGCGCGATCACAAACTAATCGAAGCACGATTTGCAACTTCTTCGACTGACATTCACGATGCACGGCCGTCTGTTTTCTCACCGATGCCAAAACGCGTCGCGGACAGAGTCAATCTGTCAGCTCCATTACGCTTTGCCATTACTCTCGTGCAACATATTCATTTATTTCGCATCCGTGTCCACGCGTCGAATGAAATATGTAGAGCTTCTCTACATTTCAACGTAATGCGCGTTTACGACGAAATTTTCTCGTGTACGCGACGCAGCGCTTCCCGTAAAATGGACCGAGTTATCGAACAGGAACAATTCCGCGCGGGCGTTCATTTTTTAAGCGGGCGTTTTTTCCCAACCCCTGACAAATCGCGGAACGAAAATACGCGGCTGTTCGCCGCGTGTTTACGTTAAAGGAGCAGAAAACGTAAGCTACCGATAGAGAGAGGCGGGATGCGGGATACGAGACGGGAGATCCGCGATAATCCGCTCATCTACCAGCACGCGGACCTCGCGGCTCGCGGCCGGCCTCGTCGTCGGTGGGCGAACGGAGAGGTCGGAGAAACAAGAGCAGGTAGACGACGAGAAAGAGAGAGAGTGAGAGGGAGGGTGAGGGAGGGAACAGGGGGACACGAAGATGCAGAAGAAGAAAAAGATAGCTCGGCCGTACTCGAAAATAGAAACAGCCGCGTTGACACTCTGCTACAAATTGTCCACGTCATGACGCCGCGCCGCTGCCGCCGCCGCGCTTTAAGAGCCACGCGTCTCTCGCCGTGGTTTCTGCTTATCGCACACGGAAGAAAAAAAAGCCGCTGACCGGAAAGATGATGCCTGAAAGAGGAGGAAGGGGATGGGAAGAGCAGAGCGATCGATAAATCTCCTTTTCCTCTCGCGAGACGCTTCCGCGTCCGATCTCTCTTGATCTCCCTAACGGCTGGTCTATTTTCATCGCTACGCGCGACACAACAGCGTAACGCGCCGTCCGATAGTCTGCTATGTCAACGATTGTTTTAATTTATTTCACTTTGTTCGATTATTTACTCTCTACCTTTTTTTACTTGTTTGTGCGATATACATAATCCTAAAGGAACACATTTTACTCGCGGAACGAATGTGGTTGATGGATAATTAGCTTGGCTCTTAGGCGGCGAGACGCGGAGGAATTCGTGTTTCTCGACGCTAGTTCTCTTCGAGTTCTCTCTGTCGAGCCATCGGGGAATTCATGACCCCGCTTTTCTACGGGGAGGATCACCATAAATCGGTCGGGCGATACCCGACACACTCTCGGCTGCTCGTTTGACCGATTTTCTTTTTTCCGCGACGCTCAATTAAATCCACTTTTAACGACTGTGCTCACCGGTGCATTAACGGTGCCATGCAGTGTCTAAACTTCTGTTGCTATAATCGAATTAGGACGAAGCGAGAAAAATCCACGCGTGTATCGAAAATAGATTTTTTATCGTTCCATCTTTTTCTGTTGGAAAATAGGAAATTACTTCGGTCTTTCTTCGGCATGGAATTGTCCCGAGAGAAATGCAGCCGCTCACGTCCAGCAAAACTGATTTCCTGATTTGCCGGTCCTAAATAAAATAATAAGATAATCGCTATTAACACCTCGATTCGTAAAAAGAAAAATAATAACTTGAAGGTAATAATGAATTCTTGCTATCTGTCGTTCGTTTAATGCTAGGTTTTATTTATTTATGTAACACGATTACGTTCGAATATGAGAACGCGAACAGAGTATAGATAAACGAATAAGTTTTTTTAAAAAGATAATTTCTTAATTAAGAGGAATTCAACACTAATCTATTCTGCGAAATTAACAGTTATAATTAATTCTCTTTCACCGATTAATTTTACTCTCTTAATAAAAAAGAAAAAAAAAGATTCCTTTCGTTTATCTTTTTTTTCCTATAACATAGTTACGAACGCAACAAGTTTCGCGCATCATTTCGGCTCGCGATTGACCGTAAAGGCACGTAACAAAGTTTTAGTTTTAATCATAAAGCCGTAAGAAAATAGACCAATCACATTCGATTATTCTTCAAGCGCGAGAAGAATAATCGACTGTGATTGGTCTATTTTCTTACGGCCTTACGATTACAACTGAAACATTGTTACGTGCAATGGCCTTAAAATTGACTAAAACGCGAAAATTCCTTCTTTTTCATCTCAGAAGAGAGTATACACAGGAGCTATACACGATGCACACAGGCAGCGTCCCGTGAAGCTGCTAATAGTCGCCTAAACGATCGTCCTCCGCCGTCGCTATATGTCACGATGTCACCGCCGCCCTCCAACTTACACGCATCGCCACGCATGCACGACGCACGTGCGTGTGAATCCCGTGCGTTCCTCCCCCGAGCGCCTCTGGCACGCGAGGTCGTCGCGTACTCCCTTTCCTTACGTCCGTTCCGGACCGAACCGCGCGAATTCATCCGGGTAATAAAAGCACGCCCGAGATCGCAAGAAACGTTCACATATTCGCGACAAATAAAGACGTGATCCTCGAAATGAGGGTTCCTACACAGAGAACATTGTTCCTAAATTTTCTTCGATTTTTTCTCCTTTTTTAAATAATTAAAGCTCGCTTTTGAACTATCTCTAATTCCCGTGAGATTTTAAAATCGAAATCTTATGTAATTTGATATGACGTGTATTTTAATGAGTATGTACATTCTAATCCTAATGTATACTTTATCTGATTCTTCTAATGTTTTTATATTACGCGACACGTAAAACCATGAATAAAATTTCATCCTAAATTCTGACGCAAACAACGAATCGTACAATGTTGAAACAAACGTAGAGTTCTTCGTAGATACGGAATAATTTCACTAAACTAAACGTTTGATTTGTCAAGTAACCAATTAAGATTACTTCGAGCAACTTTTGAGTAAAGATTGTTTAAATACTCATCAGTAATAAACAGGATTGATTTCCCCAGAGATTGCTCGTTGCTCATACGCATTTTACGAACACGAAACGCGACTCAAAGTTGCGTACAGCTGTTGTGCGTCATTCAACGAACGTTCTTTCTCCCGCTCGTTGTTCGGATCCGGATACGGCTTATCTCGGATTCCCAAAATCCTTTCGGTGATAAGACGATGAATCGCGAACTTCCGTCATAGTACTTAGCAATGTAATATAAAATAATAATTGTTATAATAATATAAAATAATATTTAATAACATAAAATAAATAAGCTTAACAATTTAATCCGCTGAGAGTGCTTCATCGAATTTTTGATTAATTTTACAAAATTATTAATTAAATTACTAATTATTAATTAAGTTTAGCCAAGCTGTTGGGATGTTGGAACACCAAAACGCACGTGCACGCGCAACATAGCTGACTCGTGTGATAATTGACTTTTTATTATACGCTTTAGTATCGCGCTCTGTAGTACATAATGCGTAGCTAGCCGAGTCCGCTATCGTGTCTGTTTGGATAAAATGGATCTGATGTTTACGTTGAGCGTGTCAAACTGCGTCATGTAAAGCATTCGTTTCTGAGAGACAAAGGGAATTCGAGGGATTTATATGGGAGTTCGAAGAAGGATGAAATGATGCCTCCTCGAATTTCGATTCTCTCTCCTAAATCGGATAACGGGCACGAACTTGAAAAAAATATCAAGTTATTAAAAAGAATCTAATCAGCAAAGAACTGGCGCTCATTGATATTCCGAGAATCGCGATTCCAGGAAGTCCTACGACGATCAGGGAAGTATTAGTAGGCATCAAGAAATGTGGTTAGGTGCAAATAAGAATCTCATTGCGCGTTTCCAGAAAAATTCCAACTTTATTATCTTTCTTCGTACACATTACGAGCAAGACTGGCCTAAAAAGGAGTGCGAGCAAGTTAGCAAACGTAGATATAAAAACGTAAAAACAACAGTATATATAATCCATATCTTCCCAAATAAACGAGCTCTCACTTTTAATATAGGACTTTATTTTGCCGGAAGAGGATATATACGAATATACATTACGTCTAAAGCCTCGTGTCCACGATGCTAGAAATCGGAGATCTGGGACGGAAAAAGAATTGACCAATCGCATTGTTCAAGGCTGCGATCCATTTGACGCTACAAATACTTTGGAGTGTTCTTCTTCTCCTTCTTTCTTCATTGAAAGAAAAGAGAAGAGGAATGCTTCGAAGCATTTGTAGCGTCAAGTGGACCGCAGCCCAAATGTAATTGCTTAAGGGGATCCTATAGCGAAGGCCGAACTTCCTCGACGTCGATACCCTGGTAACATTTCCATTGCAATTCTGCTGTAAAACTGCACGAAAAGTCGTGCATTAACCCTAGAACGCATGAGAGGGGTCGATTTCGACCCCAGGCGAACTACGCTCCTGAGCTAGCGAGTGACATTATTGTCGAGTCTTTAAATGGATTTTTCACTAACTAAACTTGAGTAAAATTAAATTTACCGCATACCATTCTCTTCGTTATTAAAAAACGAAGAAATTCATGTAGGTTTAAAGGCCCTTTATTTCTGTAGGACCGGTTTTACGATCAAATAAAGCGTGGGGTCGATATTGCCCCCAGTCATGCGTTAGAAGGTCAAAAAAATGATACATGCGTTCTAGGGTTAACTTTCGAGCAGATCATGCGTTTTCTATTTCCAACTTTGACTATTTTTCTGTTGGCAGAAACTTGCGCTCGTCGGAGCGATTTACATTCCACCTTCGCTTCATCTTTCGTATACGAAAGAAATGCGTACCATTCTTCGACGTCGAAGACTCGCTTTTCGCAATCGCGTATATATCCGGCGAAATTTATTTGCGGTCCCTAGGAAAAATGCCATAACGGCGTCATCGACGTGCTCCCTCGCGCGGGTTCCTAGGCCGGAAAGCAAAAGATGCACGTGCTATTTCCGCGTCCGATGTACGCGCGGTGTTGACGCGACCCGCGCTCGTAGCGTTCCAGATTTTACGAGGAATATTAAAGCCCACGGCGCACGGCTTGTTTTGCAAAACATCGTTACTCGCAAAACATTCGCGCCGGCCATTGGTCCAGTTCGCTCGCTCTCCTCCTTCCCCCCCCCCCCCCCCCCCCCCCCCCCCCCCCCGGTGCACGCTATTCTCCTCCAGGCGTCCTGTGCGGCAGACCCCTGCGCTAGGATGCAGTAGCGCGAAACCGCGTAGAAACTATTCTCGGGCAACCGGATTTTTCCAAGTTTCTTCCTTGTGGATCGGTTATTTCTGTCCCGCGATATATTAAAATGTTGAATAAAAGGCAAAAAGCCTCCTTAACGAAGTTAGAAATATATTTAGAATACAACGTTTTAAATATGTAATATTGAATATGACATTTATCTAATAACGCGTCGCGTTGTGTAAATTGGAATGATATTTATTTGGTGTATTACATAATATTTATTGTTACTATGACGTTTACATAATAACGCGACGCGTCATATTAGGCAAATGTCATAATAAATATCACGCGTGCAATTGCATATTTTAATAATAATTTTTATGACGTGTTGAAAGTCGTGAGACAGGTTAGTTTTACCCTACTGATGACCAGTCATTGCGATAGTAATCCTGCTCAGTACGAGAGGAACCGCAGGTTCGGACATTTGGTTCACGCACTCGGTCGAGCGGCCGGTGGTGCGAAGCTACCATCCGTGGGATTATGCCTGAACGCCTCGTAAGGCCGTATCCTCTCTATAATAGTCAAAGACATTTGCTCGACATTTTTATACGTTCTCGGATAGATTCCTGTAATTGTAAATTAAAATATCTAAATCGAAATGGTTTAATAACAAAACTCTCTCGAGTGAAGTGACTTCCTGAAAGAGAATTGTACTTTTCGATGATAAATAATTAAGATTTATTTTCATCATCTCTTATCTATATACGTTGCTGTTACACTTTTTCTTTACACGTGGATTTTCACCACTATACCGCAGCTGCCACAGAGTGCTCATACACGATCTCGCCCACACAGCACAGGATATTTTAAGGGACATTTGTGCATCCGCTGGATATCTACCGGATATTAAATATCCACTGGATATCCACCGGTTATTGAGATATCCCACTTTATCTGTAGGACGTCCCTCAGATAAAGTGTGCTGTGTGCGCGGTGTGTAATAACTTTAACACGGAGCGTTACATTTAATAGAAGCCAATTTTAGTGGTTTATACATAAGATTAATTCGCAGTATGAGTTTTCTTAAAGTCGTTACTATGTCGTTACTATGTCTACGCTAATTTTATATTTACATCGTAATCGTCGCAGAAACAATTTCGTTCTAATCTGCATAGTTCACATAAAACGTACATTTGTACGATTAAACATATATAGCTCTATTAAATTCTATATATTTATATATATCTGTATATATATAAAAGAACTCTCTACAACAAGACGGCTTTTCTCTACTCTGCATCGCTCTTCTTATTACCATGGGTTCGTACTAACTAAGAGCTACCGCTTCCGCAAACGTTCATACCGCAATAGAAATATCGTTCGATCGTTCCAGCGCAAAGAAACGCGAAAAGCGCGCTTAAACACGTAAAAATTTTGCGCGCACCGTCGGTCATAACTCTCGTATCTGGAATAACGTTTTTTTTTCTTCCATCAGAATCACACAGGTCTACAAAATTTTATTTTATTATTTTCTATAGTCTTTGTACGCTGAATCCGTACTGTTAGTTTTTCTATGTTCTTCATCGCTTTTGTAGTATGGCGTCGAATCGTGACTCGTGACACACACGTATGGTTCATAATAAAGATAACTTTCTTTTAAGTCTATACCAAATGTATTTGTCTCTCACATGCTCTTATAACCATAAAGTCAACAAAAACAAGTTTTTTTTAAATTTTGTATTAAAAAAACATCTTCAATCCTATGTAATAAATCTATTAAAAGTATTGTAGTGCAATAGTTAATTTACTGTTTTGCAGAGGTCCAGAATAGGGCAATCGTATTTTATTATAGCTAATCTTAAAAAAAAATTTGTAATAAAAACGTGTTTTTAAGGTGTTTGAAATATGTACTTTGCTCAACTGAGCGATTATTGTTCTC